>NW_027099348.1:0-40086 GCF_031753505.1 Anomalospiza imberbis
ATTCCCTGTGAATGAAAACACGCCTGCCCTGGTTCCTGATGTAAGTTTGAAGAGCGCGCTTGGGGCTGGTTAGGGCAGCACAAGTTTGGGGCCTGTCACCCTGATTTCTTAGGATTTTCTAAAGCCTTCTTAATTTACATCTTGTAGAGAACTTTCTCATGCAACTTTCTGTAAACAACCTATTGTTTTGCATTCTTTCATAGAGGCGGAGAAATTTGATAGACTGGTAGTTTGTCCAGTGTCGTTGGAGAGGTGGCACTTTCACCTTCCAGTCCACTGGCAACCTTTTGAGAACTATAAATGATTGGAGTCAGAAAAAATAAATTAGTCTCTTCATGATGACCAAAGCTGTGGTGCGTCGTTTTTCCTTGTGTCCTCTGGTGACATCTGGTGACCGCCGGCGTGTACTACAGCTTAGGTCGGGTGCGAGTTAGCTTACCCCCCCCCCCCCTCCCATTTGGCATTTTGCCTGCTGTGTTAGTGATGGATACCTCTATCGGTTTCGGGATGGAATCTCTGATGTTGGATCTCTGGAGGAATGTCCTGGAGAGGAATCGTGTTTCCGTCTCCTGGAGTGATTTTGAAGGCTGTTTTTGTGGGCAAGGCAGCAGGGGTTCTTTTCTGACTTTAGGGAGGTGATGTCCCAGGAAGTGTGGTCTCAGTTGGGGGTCAGTCTCATGGACGCCCTGTTTGATGACTGCTCTGTGGACGTTGGACCACTGCTGGTGCAATGGAAAATAGTGGACGCGGCTTGGCCGGGATCTGAATTTGGTAGCTCTCGGAGCTCTTTGGGGGAACCGTCTGTCCTCGGACGTGGACGACGGGGACTTTGAGTTTATGCAGGATGCAGGTGCTTCCCCTTCTCCCCCGAGACGATGAGCTGGAAGGTGGTTCCTCCTCTGAGGTGGATCGGGCACCCAGCCCGCTGGCCTTAAGCGAGCGGTCGGTGGAGCCGGCTCGGCCGCCTCGCCCCGCTCCGCGTTGCAGGCGCAGTGAGCCGGTGGGGCCGGCCGGGCCGCCTCGCCCCGCCCCGCGCCGCAGATGTAGTGAGTCGGGGGAGAAATCGCCCTCTCTTTGTGCCTTCCCGGCGCTCGGGGGCGAAGAGGGGCCTGTGGATCAGTCCTCGCCTATGATTGCGTCTGATTCGGTGACAACACTTTGTCCAAATTGCGGTGTTTCTACGACATATCCCCTGGGGGCAGCGAGAGCGGGTTCGCCCGTTTCGATCTCGGGCTCGTCTTCTGGGGGAAGGTCGTCTCCCATGCCTGAGCCTGCGCAGCCTGCTGGGCGTGCGGCGGCAGTGGGAGCCGCCGGAGGCGGGGCGCTGGTCGCTGTTCCTTCGGGCCCCGGCCCAGCGGGCGGGCAGCCCGCCCCGCTCCGCCCGGCGGGGGCGGTGCCCGCTGCGCGGCTGCGCGGCACGGGTGCGACGCTCCTTGGGGCCGTGCCGGACTCCCTTGTGTCGGCCCTTGATAACGTGACTCCGAGCGCCGCGTCTCTCTCTGTGCCCCATCCCTCCCCCGCGCCGGGGGAGGGGGCGCCCGCGCCGGGTCTGCGTTCCGCGCCGCAGCCTGTGTCCGCCGCGGTGCCCGCTGCCAGCGCTGCGGCGGGCGGCACCGCCGAGCTGTCGGCTGGTTCGGCTCCGCCTTCCCCGCCTGCCGCGGGGGCTGAGGTTGCGGTACGGCGGGGCGCTGAGGTGTTTACCTTTAGCGCGACTGCTGATGCGGCCGGCGGGAGACCGGTGGGTTCCCGTGGCCGCGGATCCTCTCCCATCGGCCCTGTGACCCTTCCCCCCTGCCAGGTGACCGTGCGTCCCAGGGACTACGGGCGGTTTTGGCAGGAAGTCCTACATAAGGTCTGAGGAGATGTGCGACTCCGCCTCCTCGCAGCGCCTGCAGGATCGTGGGGGAGGCTCCTCTGGCTCTGCTGATGCTGCGGGGAGCGTGGTGTCAAGTGATGTTGCACTGCCCCGCAGTCAGGCGGCTGCCGTTGTCCCTGTGGGAACCCACGGGACGGGACACGGTGGGTGATGCGACCTTGACAAGGGGTCCCCAGGCTTTCCCTGTGCTTAGGAGTGTTACTCACAACACACATCAACCTTTACCGTTTAAGACACTGAAGGAAGTCCGTAATACCGTTGCCCAGCATGGTGTTGGTTCTGCTGAAGTTATGCAGACGCTTCGCATGCTTGTTGCTGAGATGCTGACACCTTCCGACATCCGTTCTGTGGCCCATGCTCTTTTTGACCCTGTGCAGTTTGACGTTTTTGAGGACAAGTGGGCTCGTTTGGTAGCCAGCGCAGTGCAAAAGAATGCTACGCGGGGGCCACAGGATCCCAGGAGTGCGGTTGGCACTGATATGTTGCTGGGCACAGGCAATTATGTTGAATCCTCAGGGGCAAGCTGGATATGATCCCCTTGTGCTTGACCAGTGCCAGATGCTAGGCTTGGCAGCACTGGTTCAGACCCTGGAAATGGCTGCTTCCTCTGCAGCCGTTTGCAACCATTGTCCAAGGGGTAGATGAGCCTTTCATGAAATTTGCAGGAGACTGACTGCCTCTGTGGAGAGGCAGTTAGCAGATCCTGAGGCAAGGAGAATTGTGCTTGCGAACCTGGCCAGGAGCAACTGTAACGCAGACTGTAGGAGAGTCATAAGGCTCTTCCTGGTACGGCTACTGTCTCGCAGATGGTAGAGGCCTGTGCAGACCTCAGCCCCTCGGTTCAAAAGACGGCTGCCTGGACTACTGTTGCGCAAGCCGGTCTGGGCGGTGCCGCAGGGCTGGCAACAACAGCGGGGGACTGCTCGGGCCAGCACCAAACAGGGAAAGAAAGTGCAGAAGGGAAAATTTCCCATGTTCTTGTGTGGCCGGTGTGGAAGGCCCGACCATATGTCATACGCCTGTAAGGCAACTGTTCATGTTAATGGCCAGGCGCTGCTGGGCCTGCGAAACGGAAGCGGAGCGCAAAGGGGAAGCGCGTCCAGACACAAGTTCCTCTCCAGACCCCAGAGCCCATGGAGGTTTGCTCAGCCAGCTTGCAGCCAGCACCCGTGGATCAGCAGGTGTGGATGTCTGCACAGCAGCAACAGTTGTGTTAGAATCTAGTCAAATACACAAGGTTCCTCTGGATGCTTTTGGTCCTTGGGTGAAGGCATGAGTGCTTTCCTTATGGAAAGGTCTAGTGCCACCCTTCAGGGCATCATTGTGCATCTGGGTCTCATTGATGCAGACTTCACAGGGCAGATTTGTGCAATGGTTTCCACACCCACCCCCCAGTCACGATCCCGAAAGGGACACGGCTTGTTCAACTTGTACCTTTTAAGTCTTCTGTTCGCAGGACAGCTGGCCGGTCGCGTGGAGTCAGCGGTTTTGGGTCTACTGGGTCCGCCTCAAAATCACTGGACCGCTGTCCTGACCAAAGACCGTCCCGAGATGTCATGTACTCTGTCCATCCCCGGTGCGACGCCATCGGAGATTCACCTCCGCGGGCTTCTCGATAGCGGCGCTGACGTCACAGTTCTCTCCCTTGCCACCTGGCCTCCGGACTGGCCTCTGAGTCCCGTGGAGACATCCGTCGCAGGACTGGGGGGGACGGCACGATGTTACGTGAGCCAGCGGTCTGTGCTGATCACAAACCCAGAGGGACAGACGGCCTGGGTTAGGCCACATGTTACTCTACTCCTGCTAACCTCTGGGGAAGGGATGTTCTGTCTGCATGGGGGGTGCGCATCGGGATGGGTTTTTGATGGGGGCCACTGCGACGAAGGGCGCAGAGTGTCCCACGCCTCCTATACGGTGGCTGGTGGACACACCTGTTTGGGAGAACCAGTGGCCCCTCCCTCACGATAAATTGAGCGCCCTTTGGGATTTGGTGCAGGAGCAGTTGGACCAGGGTCATCTGGAGCCTTCTACCAGTCCCTGGAACACTCCTGTTTTCTGCATCAAGAAGAAATCTGAGAAATGGAGGTTGTTACAAGACCTCCGAAAGGTCAATGCCGTGATGGAAAGTATGGGAACTTTGCAGGCAGCATGCCATCGCCTACCATGCTTCCTGCAGATTGGCCAATCTTCATCGTGGATTTGAAGGATTGTTTCTTTACAATTCCTTTGCATCCCGATGACAGACCAAAATTTGCCTTTTCGGTGCCAGCAATCGACAATGCTGAGCCCGCACAGCGATATCAATGGAGAGTCTTGCCCCAGGGGATGCGTAATTCCCCTGCCATATGTCAATGGTATGTGGCTCGTGCCTTGTCTGGAGTTCGCAAGCAGTTTCCTGGTGCACGTCTGTATCATTATATGGACGACATTTTGGTGGCTGCTTCTACCCAGGATGAGCTGCTGAGGATTCAGCCTTGGTTGCTCGATGCTTTGCATGAGCATGGACTGCAGGTGGCTCCAGAAAAGGTTCAGCGGCAACCTCCTTGGAAGTATTTGGGGGTCAAAATTCTGGAACGGACAATCCAACACCAGGAGGTGCAATTTGTGCATTCGGTGAAGACACTGAATGATGCCCAGAAGTTGATGGGTGTCATCACTTGGTTACGTCTGTACTTGGGACTAACCGACGCACAGCTGTCTCCTCTGTATGATTTGTTGAAAGGAGACTCTGATCTAAAGTCGCCTCGCACGTTGACCCCTGAGGCACGTCAGGTGCTGGAGGAGGTTCAGCGGGCTGTTTCTGCCCGCCAAGTTTATCGCATTGATTTCTCCGTTGATGTCACTGTATTCGTTACCACTCCAGATTCGCATCCCACAGGTATCATTGGCCAGTGGAGTGACAAATGGTCTGACCCTTTGCACATCTTGGAATGGGTTTTCCTGCCCCATTGCCGCAGAAGACAGCAACTGAATTGGCTGAGTTGCTTGCTCACTTAATAATCAAATGCCGGCAACGGTGTTTGCAATTGATGGGCGCGGATCCGCAAAGATCATACTCCCGGTAATCCCGGGAGGATTTTGACTGGAGCCTTGCACATAGCGTATCCCTGCAATGTGCTCTGGAAAACTTTTCAGGGCAGATCAATTATCATCCTGCCCAGCCACAAGCTACTGCAGGTGACGAAATCCACCCAAATTTCTTTGCGTGCCCAAAAATAGTCAGGAACCCGTGCAAGGGCCACCGTCTTTACTGATGGCTCGGGGAAGACTGGAAAGGCCATTGCTACCTGGCAGGATGGATCTGAATGGCAGGTTCTGGAAGGTCATCAGGATGGATCAGCCCAATTGGTTGAATTAAGGGCTGCTGTTATGGCATTTGAGAGATTTTCCCAGGAACCTTTCAATTTGGTCACGGATTCCGCCTATGTGGCTGACATTGCACAGCGATTGGGTCATTCAGTGTTGAAGGAGGTCAGTAATCCTGCCTTGTTTCATTTACTGAGACATTGTGGTGTGCCATTCAGGCCCGGGTTCATCCATTTTATGTTTTGCATGTGAGGAGTCACACCAACTTGCAGGATTTGTGGCAGAAGGTAACGCGAGGGCTGACAGGTTGGCTAACCCGGCGTGGGTAGCACCTCAGCCTGATACACTCGCCACAGGCCAAGGCATCGCATGGGTTTTTCCATCAGAACGCACATACCTTGCAGAAGCAGTTTCAGCGGACGCCAACGAGGCTCGGGACATTGTCGAGTCCTGTGACGACTGCCATGCGCTTGCTCCACCTTTACCAGCAGGGGTAAACCCAGAGGCCTTAGGCTTTGGACCTTTGGGCAGACTGATGTCACCCAGATTGCCGAGTTTTGCCGGCTTAAGTATGTGCATGTCACGGTGGACACGTTCTCTTCTGCAATGTGGGCTTCTGCTCACACTGGAGAGAAGGCCCGCGATGTCATTGCCCATGGAGGCAGGCTTTTGCCGTCCTGGGGGTACCTTCTGCTGTGAAACCGACAATGGTCCTGCTTACGCATCGCAAAAGGTGCGGCAGTACCTGCAGTTGTGGGGTGTGTCACGCAAGTTTGGTATCCCTCATTCTCCGACTGGTCAAGCTATTGTAGAACGCGCTCATGGTACCCTGAAGTGGGTTCTTCAAAAATAGAAAGGGGATGCAGGGTGAAACCCCGCACAGTTGGTTGGAAAAAGCATTGTACACCATCAATCATCTTACGGTGCAACAGAACTCAAATAACCCTGTCAATTTTGAACCATCATTTCTTGTTGCAGGCTGCGGACGAGGCACATCAGCCTCGAGCAAAGGTTCGAGTGCGAATTTAGTCACCAAACAGTGGGAAGGTCCTTATGACCTTATCGCTTCGGGGCGCGGGTATTGCTTGTGTGTCCACAGATACTGGGGCACGCTGGGTACCTTCGAAGTGTGTTCGCCCTGACCTGCGACCACAGAGACAGAATCCGGCCGACGGGCAACATGGAAACCGTGACCAACCTGGAAAGGCATCAAGTGGGTGAATCGCTGAATGATGACTCAGATGCAGACAACACGAGTGATCACTCTGATGATTCCTCCATGAAAGGACACTGACACTGTTCATTTTTCTTTTTCGTTTTCCTTTTCTTTTTTTTTTTTAACTGAGAAGGGTGAGATGTCGCCCTGATTTCTTAGGATTTTCTAAAGCCTTCTGTATTTACATTCTTGTAGAGAATTTCTCACGCAACTTTCTGTAAACAACCTATTGTTTTGCATTCTTTCATAGAGGCAGAGAAATTTGATAGACTGGTAGTTTGTCCAGTGTCGTTGGAGAGGTGGGCACGTTCACCTTCCAATCCACTGGCACCTTTTGAGAACTATAAATGATTGGAGTCAGAAAAAATAAATTAGTCTCCTCATGGTGACCAAAGCTGTGGTACGTTGTTTTTCCTTGTGTCCTCTGGTGACAGAGGGCCGGTGCAGGTTGGGTCTGGAACACATCTGTGGTTGTTCAGATTTTTTGGAGGCGGCCGCTCACTCAGGGCAACAGGCCCCTGAGGACAAAGACCAATCCTTTTTCCCCGGGGTAAGAAATTTCGCCACCAAGTTCCGGATGTCAGTTATCAGGGTGCGCTTGGGACTGTAAGGGGCAGAAAATATTTGAGTTTGGGGCTGGTTGGGTCTGAGAACACATCTTGGTTGCTTGGAATTTTTGGAGGCAGCCGTCCACTCAGGGCCACAGGCCTCTGAAAACAATCACGGTCCCTTTTCCCTTTGAAAGAAAACGCGCCTGCCCAGGTTCCTGATGTCAGTTTTCAGGATGTGCTTGGGCTCTCAGTGCACCACATGCTTTAAGTGGGGGCAGGTTGGGTCCGGGACACATCCTTGGTTGTTGCGATTTTTTGGAGTGGCCGCCACTCAGGGTCACGGGCCCCTGAAGATCATCACGGGCCCTTTTCCCTTTGAAAGAAAACTCGGCTGCCCAGGTTCCTGATGTCAGTTTTCAGTGAGTGCTTGGGACTGTTAGGGCAGCACAGGTTTGAGGTGGGGGCTGGTTGGGTCAGGAACGCATCCTTGGTTGTTGCGATTTTTTGGGAGTTACCGCACAGTAAGGGCCACAGGCCCCTTAACACAATCACCCGCCATCTTCCCTGTGAAAGAAAACTTTCCAGCCTTTGTAAGTGATGTAAGTTCGCAGAGCTCGCTTTGGACTGTCAGGGCAGCGCATGTTTAGGTGGGGGCAGGTTGGGTCTGGAACACATCCTTGGTTTTTGGGATTTTTTGGACTTGCAGCAAACCCAGGGCTTCAGGCCTCTGAAGAGAAATGCCGGCCCCTTTCTTTGTGAAAGAAAACTCGCCTGCCCTGGTTCCTGATGTACGTTTGAAGACCGCGCTTGGGGCTGTTAGGGCAGCACAAGTTGAGTTGGGGGCTGGTTCGTCTGGGACACATCCTTGGTTGCTTGGATTTTTTGGAGGCATCCATCTGCTCAGGGCCCAGGCCTCTGAGACACACGCCGCCCTTTTGCAGTAAAGGAAATCTCGCCAGCCCAAATTTCTCATGTTAATTTGCAGGATGTGCTTGGGGCTCTCAGGGTGGCATATGTTTGAGGTGGGGACAGGTTGGGTCTGGGACACATCCTTGGTTGCTTGGATTTTTTGGAGGCAGCCGTCGACTCAGGGCCACAGGCCTCTGAGACACAGACCGCCCTTTTTGCTGTAAAGGAAATCTCGCCGGCCCAAATTTCTCATGTCAATTTGCAGGATGTGCTTGGGGCTCTAGGGCGGCATATGTTTGAGGGGGGGGACAGGTTGGGTCTGGGACACATCCTTGGTTGTTGCGATTTTTTGGAGTGGCCCGCCACTCAGAGTCACGGGCCCCTGAAGATCATCACGGGCCCTATTCCCTTTGAAAGAAAACTTGGCGGCCCAGGATCCAGATGTCAGTTTTCAGTGTGTGCTTGGGACTGTTAGGGCAGCAAAAGTTTGAGGTGGGGGCAGGTTGGGCCTGGAACGCATCCTTGGTTGTTGCGATTTTTTGGACTGGCCGCACAGTAAGGGCCACAGGCCCCTTAACAAAATCACCAGCCATTTTCCCTGTGAAAGAAAATTTTCCAGCCTTTGTTAGTGATGTAAGTTCGCAGAGCACGCTTGGGACTGTCACGGCAGCACATGTTTAGCTGGGGGCAGGTTGGGTCTGGAACACATCCTTGGTTGTTGGAATTTTTTGGACTGGCCACACACTCAGGGCCTCATGGCTCTGAAGTCAAATACAGGCCCCTTTCTTTGTGAAAGAAAACACGCCTGCCCTAGTTTCTGATGTCCGTTTGAAGAAAGCGCTTGGGGCTGTTAGGGCTGCACACAACTGAGGTTTGGGCAGGTTTAGTCTTGGACACATCCTTGGTTGTTGGGATTTTTTGGGGTGGCCGCCTGCTCAGGGCCACAGGCCCCTGAGGACAAAGACCAGCGTTTTCACTGTGAAAGAAAACTCGCTAGCCCAGGTTCCTGATTTCAGCTTGCAAGGCGCGCTTGGGACTGCCAGGGCAGCACAAGTTTGAGTTGGGGGCTGGTTGGGTCTGGGACACATCCTTGGTTGTTGGGATTTTTTGGGGTGGCCGCCCCCTCAGGGCCACAGGCCCCTGAAGACAATCACGGTCCCCTTTCCCTTTGAAAGAAAACTCGCCTGCCCAGGTTTCTGATGTCAGTTTTCAGGATGTGCTTGGTACTGTTAGGGCAGCACATGCTTGAAGTGGGGGCAGGTTGGGTCTGGGAAACATCCTTGGTTGCTTGGATTTTTTGGAGGCAGCCGTCCACTCAGGGCCACAGGCCTCTGAAGACACAGACCGCCCTTTTTGCTGAAAAGGAAATCTCGCCGGCCAAAATTTCTCATGTCAATTTGCAGGATGTGCTTGGGGCTCTCAGGGCAGCATATGTTTGAGGTGGGGACAAGTTTGGTCTGGGACACATCCTTGGTTGTTGCGAGTTTTTTGAGTGGCTCGCAGCTCAGGGTCACAGGCCCCTGAAGATCATCACGGGCCCTTTTCCCTTTTAAAGAAAACTCGGCGGCCCAGGTTCCAGATCTCAGTTTGCAAGCTGTGTGCTTGGGACTGTTAGGGCAGCACAAGTTTGCGGGGGGGGCAGGTTGGGTCTGGAACGCGTCCTTGGTTGTTGGGATTTTTTGGACTGGCTGCATACACAGGGCCTCTGGCCTCTGAAGACAAAGACCAGCCCCTTTCTTTGCAAAAGAAAACACGCCTGCCCTGGTTCCTAATGTACGTTTGAAGAAAGCGCTTGGGGCTGTTAGGGCTGCACACAACTGAGGTTTGGGCAGGTTTAGTCTTGGACACATCCTTGGTTGTTGGGATTTTTTGGGGTGGCCGCCTGCTCAGGGCCACAGGCCCCTGAGGACAAAGACCAGCGTTTTCACTGTGAAAGAAAACTCGCTAGCCCAGGTTCCTGATTTCAGCTTGCAAGGCGCGCTTGGGACTGCCAGGGCAGCACAAGTTTGAGTTGGGGGCTGGTTGGGTCTGGGACACATCCTTGGTTGTTGGGATTTTTTGGGGTGGCCGCCCCCTCAGGGCCACAGGCCCCTGAAGACAATCACGGTCCCCTTTCCCTTTGAAAGAAAACTCGCATGCCCAGGTTTCTGATGTCAGTTTTCAGGATGTGCTTGGTACTGTTAGGGCAGCACATGCTTGAAGTGGGGGCAGGTTGGGTCTGGGAAACATCCTTGGTTGCTTGGATTTTTTGGAGGCAGCCGTCCACTCAGGGCCACAGGCCTCTGAAGACACAGACCGACCTTTTTGCTGAAAAGGAACTCTCGCCGGCCAAAATTTCTCATGTCAATTTGCAGGATGTGCTTGGGGCTCTCAGGGCAGCATATGTTTGAGGTGGGGACAAGTTTGGTCTGGGACACATCCTTGGTTGTTGCGAGTTTTTTGAGTGGCTCGCAGCTCAGGGTCACAGGCCCCTGAAGATCATCACGGGCCCTTTTCCCTTTTAAAGAAAACTCGGCGGCCCAGGTTCCAGATCTCAGTTTGCAAGCTGTGTGCTTGGGACTGTTAGGGCAGCACAAGTTTGCGGGGGGGGGCAGGTTGGGTCTGGAACGCGTCCTTGGTTTTTGGGATTTTTTGGACTGGCTGCATACACAGGGCCTCTGGCCTCTGAAGACAAAGACCAGCCCCTTTCTTTGCAAAAGAAAACACGCCTGCCCTGGTTCCTAATGTACGTTTGAAGAGCGCGCTTGGGACTGTTAGGGCTGCACACGACTGAGGTTTGGGCAGGTTTACTCTCGGAAACATCCTTGGTTGTTGGGATTTTTTAGGGTGGCCGCCCACTCAGGGCCACAGGCCCCTGAGGACAAAGACCAGCGTTTTCGCTGTGAAAGAAAACTCGCCAGCCCAGGTTCCTGATGTCAGTTTCCAAGGTGCGCGTAGGATTGCCAGGGCAGCGCAAGTTTGAGTTGGGGGCTGGTTGGGTCTGGGACACATCCTTGGTTGTTGGGATTTTTTGGATGCAGCCGTACACTCAGGGCCTCAGGCCCTTGAAGACACAGACCGCCCTTTTTTCTGTAAAGGATATCTCGCCGGCCAAAATTTCTCATGTCATTTTGCAGGATGTGCTTGGGGCACTCAGGGCAGCATATGTTTGAGGTGGGGACAGGTTGGGTCTGGGACACATCCTTGGTTGTTGCGATTTTTTTGAGTGGCTCGCCACTCAGGGTCACGGGCCCCTGAAGATCATCACGGGCCCTTTTCCCTTTGAAAGAAAACTTGGCGGCCCAGGTTCCAGATGTCAGTTTGCAAGCTGTGTGCTTGGGACTTTTAGGGGAGCAAAGTTTGAGGTGGGGGCAGGTTGGGTCTGGAACGCATCCTTGGTTGTTGGGATTTTTTGGACTTACCGCACAGTAAGGGCCACAGGCCCCTTAACACAATCACCAGCCATTTTCCCTGTGAAAGAAAACTTTCCAGCCTTTGTTAGTGATGTAAGTTTGCAGAGCTCGCTTTGGACTGTCAGGGCAACGCATGTTTAGGTGGGGGCAGGTTGTGTCTGGAACACATCCTTGGTTTTTGGGATTTTTTGGACTTGCAGCACACCCAGGGCCACAGGCCTCTGAAGACAAATGCTGGCCCCTTTCTTTGTGAAAGAAAACACGCCTGCCCTGGTTCCTGATGTACTTTTGAAGAGCGCGGTGGGGCTGTTAGGGCAGCACAAGTTTGAGTTGGGGGCTGGTTTGTCTGGGACACATCCTTGGTTGCTTGGATTTTTTGGAGGCAGCCGTCCACTCAGGGCCACAGGCCTCTGAAGACACAGACCGCCCTTTTTGCTGTAAAGGAAATGTCTCCGGCCAAAATTTCTCATGTCAATTTGCAGGATGTGCATGGGGCTCTCAGGGCGGCATATGTTTGAGGTGGGGACAGGTTGGGTCTGGGACACATCCTTGGTTGTTGCGATTTTTTGGAGTGGCCCGCCACTCAGAGTCACGGGCCCTTGAAAATCATCACGGGCCCTTTTCCCTCTGAAAGAAAACTCAGTGGCCCAGGTTCCTGATGTCACTTTGCAAGCTGTGTGCTTGGGACTGTTAGGGCAGCACAAGTTTGCGGTGGGGCAGGTTGGGTCTGGAACGCATCCTTGGTTGTTGCGATGTTTTGGAGTGGCCGCACACTCAGGGCCTCGGGCCTCTAAAGACAAAGACCAGTGTTTTCCCTGTGAAAGGAAACTCGCCAGCCCAGGTTCCTGATGTCAGTTTGCAACGTGCGCTTGGGAGTGCCAGGGCAGCGCAAGTTTGAGTTGGGGGCTGGTTGGGTCTGGGACACATCCTTGGATGTTGGAATTTTTTGGACTGGCCGCACACTCAGGGCCTCAGGCCCCTGAAGAAAAAGACCGGCCCCTTTCTTTGTGAAAGAAAACACGCCTGCCCTGGTACCTAATGTACGTTTGAAGAGCATACTTGGGGCTGTTAGGGCAGCACAAGGTTGAGGTGGGGGCAGGTTTAGTCTTGGACACATCCTTGGTTGTTGGGATTTTTTGGATGCAGCCGTACACTCAGGGCCTCAGGCCCTTGAAGACACAGACCGCCCTTTTTTCTGTAAAGGATATCTCGCCGGCCAAAATTTCTCATGTCATTTTGCAGGATGTGCTTGGGGCACTCAGGGCAGCATATGTTTGAGGTGGGGACAGGTTGGGTCTGGGACACATCCTTGGTTGTTGCGATTTTTTTGAGTGGCTCGCCACTCAGGGTCACGGGCCCCTGAAGATCATCACGGGCCCTTTTCCCTTTGAAAGAAAACTTGGCGGCCCAGGTTCCAGATGTCAGTTTGCAAGCTGTGTGCTTGGGACTTTTAGGGGAGCAAAGTTTGAGGTGGGGGCAGGTTGGGTCTGGAACGCATCCTTGGTTGTTGGGATTTTTTGGACTTACCGCACAGTAAGGGCCACAGGCCCCTTAACACAATCACCAGCCATTTTCCCTGTGAAAGAAAACTTTCCAGCCTTTGTTAGTGATGTAAGTTTGCAGAGCTCGCTTTGGACTGTCAGGGCAACGCATGTTTAGGTGGGGGCAGGTTGTGTCTGGAACACATCCTTGGTTTTGGGGATTTTTTGGACTTGCAGCACACCCAGGGCCACAGGCCTCTGAAGACAAATGCTGGCCCCTTTCTTTGTGAAAGAAAACACGCCTGCCCTGGTTCCTGATGTACTTTTGAAGAGCGCGGTGGGGCTGTTAGGGCAGCACAAGTTTGAGTTGGGGGCTGGTTTGTCTGGGACACATCCTTGGTTGCTTGGATTTTTTGGAGGCAGCCGTCCACTCAGGGCCACAGGCCTCTGAAGACACAGACCGCCCTTTTTGCTGTAAAGGAAATGTCTCCGGCCAAAATTTCTCATGTCAATTTGCAGGATGTGCATGGGGCTCTCAGGGCGGCATATGTTTGAGGTGGGGACAGGTTGGGTCTGGGACACATCCTTGGTTGTTGCGATTTTTTGGAGTGGCCCGCCACTCAGAGTCACGGGCCCCTGAAAATCATCACGGGCCCTTTTCCCTCTGAAAGAAAACTCAGTGGCCCAGGTTCCTGATGTCACTTTGCAAGCTGTGTGCTTGGGACTGTTAGGGCAGCACAAGTTTGCGGTGGGGGCAGGTTGGGTCTGGAACGCATCCTTGGTTGTTGCGATGTTTTGGAGTGGCCGCACACTCAGGGCCTCGGGCCTCTAAAGACAAAGACCAGTGTTTTCCCTGTGAAAGGAAACTCGCCAGCCCAGGTTCCTGATGTCAGTTTGCAACGTGCGCTTGGGAGTGCCAGGGCAGCGCAAGTTTGAGTTGGGGGCTGGTTGGGTCTGGGACACATCCTTGGATGTTGGAATTTTTTGGACTGGCCGCACACTCAGGGCCTCAGGCCCCTGAAGAAAAAGACCGGCCCCTTTCTTTGTGAAAGAAAACACGCCTGCCCTGGTACCTAATGTACGTTTGAAGAGCATACTTGGGGCTGTTAGGGCAGCACAAGGTTGAGGTGGGGGCAGGTTTAGTCTTGGACACATCCTTGGTTGTTGGGATTTTTTGGGGTGGCCGCTCACTGAGGGACACAGGCCCCTGGGGACCAAGACCAGCGTTTTCCCTGTGAAAGAAAACTCGCCAGCCCAGGTTACTGATGTCAGTTTGCAAGGCGCGCTTGGGACTGCCAGGGCAGCACAAGTTTGAGTTGGGGGCTGGTTGGGTCTGGGACACATCCTTGGTTGTTGGAATTTTTTGGGGTGGCTGCCCCCTCAGGGCCACAGGCCCCTGAAGACAATCACAGTCCCTTTTCCCTTTGAAAGAAAACTCGCCTGCCCAGGTTTCTGATGTCAGTTTTCAGGATGTGCTTGGTGCTGTTAGGGCAGCACATGCTTGAAGTTGGGGCAGGTTGGGTCTGGGACACATCCTTGGTTGCTTGGATTTTTTGGAGGCAGCCGTCCACTCAGGGCCACAGGCCTCTGAAGACACAGACCGCACTTTTTGCGGTAAAGGAAACCACGCCGGACCAAATTTCTCATGTCAATTTGCAGGATGTGCTTGGGGCTCTCAGGGCGGCATATGTTTGAGGTGGGGACAGGTTGGGTCTGGGACACATCCTTGGTTGTTGCGATTTTTTGGAGTGGCCGCCCACTCAGGGTCACGGGCCCCTGAAGACAATCACGGTCCCTTTTCCCTTTGAAAGAAAACTCAGTGGCCCAGGTTCCAGATCTCAGTTTTCAAGCTGTGTGCTTGGGACTGTTAGGGCAGCACAAGTTTGCGGTGGGGGCAGGTTGGGTCTGGAACGCGTCCTTGGTTGTTGGGATTTTTTGGACTGGCCGCACACTCAGGCCCTCAGGCCTCTGAAGACAAAGACCAGTGTTTTCCCTGTGAAAGGAAACTCGCCAGCCCAGGTTCCTGATGTCAGTTTGCAACGTGCGCTTGGGAGTGCCAGGGCAGCGCAAGTTTGAGTTGGGGGCTGGTTGGGTCTGGGATACATCCTTGGATGTTGGGATTTTTTGGACTGGCCGAACACTCAGGGCTTCAGGCCTCTGAAGACAAAGACCGGCCCCTTTCTTTGTGAAAGAAAACACGCCTGCCCTGGTTCCGAATGTACGTTTGAAGCGCGCGCTTGGGGCTGTTAGGGCAGCACAAGATTGAGGTGGGGGCAGGTTTAGTCTTGGACACATCCTTGGTTGTTGGGATTTTTTGGGGTGGCCGCTCACTGAGGGCCACAGGCCCCTGGGGACCAAGACCAGCGTTTTCCCTGTGAAAGAAAACTCGCCAGCCCAGGTTACTGATGTCAGTTTGCAAGGCGCGCTTGGGACTGCCAGGGCAGCACAAGTTTGAGTTGGGGGCTGGTTGGGTCTGGGACACATCCTTGGTTGTTGGAATTTTTTGGGGTGGCTGCCCCCTCAGGGCCACAGGCCCCTGAAGACAATCACAGTCCCTTTTCCCTTTTAAAGAAAACTCGCCTGCCCAGGTTTCTGATGTCAGTTTTCAGGATGTGCTTGGTGCTGTTAGGGCAGCACATGCTTGAAGTGGGGGCAGGTTGGGTCTGGGACACATCCTTGGTTGCTTGGATTTTTTGGAGGCAGCCGTCCACTCAGGGCCTCAGGCCTCTGAAGACACAGACCGCCCTTTTTGCTGTAAAGGAAACCTCGCCGGACCAAATTTCTCATGTCAATTTGCAGGATGTGCTTGGGGCTCTCAGGGCGGCATATGTTTGAGGTGGGGACAGGTTTGGTCCTGGACACATCCTTGGTTGTTGCGATTTTTTGGAGTGGCCCGCCACTCAGGGTCACGGGCCCCTGAAAATCATCCCGGGCCCTTTTCCCTTTGAAAGAAAACTCAGTGGCCCAGGTTCCAGATCTCAGTTTTCGAGCTGTGTGCTTGGGACTGTTAGGGGAGCAAAGTTTGAGGTGGGGGCAGGTTGGGTCTGGAACGCGTCCTTGGTTGTTGGGATTTTTTGGACTGGCTGCACACTCAGGCCCTCAGGCCTCTGAAGACAAAGACCAGTGTTTTCCCTGTGAAAGGAAACTCCCCAGCCCAGGTTCCTGATGTCAGTTTGCAACGTGCGCTTGGGAGTGCCAGGGCAGCACAAGTTTGAGTTGGGGGCTGGTTGGGTCTGGGATACATCCTTGGATGTTGGGATTTTTTGGACTGGCCGCCCCCTCAGGGCCTCAGGCCCCTGAAGACAAAGACGGGCCCCTTTCTTTGTGAAAGAAATCACGCCTGCCCTGGTTCCGAATGTACGTTTGAAGCGCGCGCTTGGGGCTGTTAGGGCAGCACAAGGTTGAGGTGGGGGCAGGTTTAGCCTTGGACACATCCTTGGTTGTGGGGATTTTTTGGACTGGCCGCACACTCAGGGCCTCAGGCCTCTGAAGACAAAGACCAGTGTTTTCCCTGTGAAAGAAAACTCGCCAGCCCAGGTTCCTGATGTACGTTTAAAGAGCGCGCTTGGGGCTATTAGGGCTGCACACAAATGAGGCTTGGGCAGGTTTAGTCATGGACGCATCCTTGGTTTTGGGATTTTTTGGGGTGGCCGCTCACTGAGGGACACAGGCCCGGGAGGACAAAGACCAGCATTTTCCCTGTGAAAGAAAACTCGCCAGCCCAGGTTCCTGATGTCACTTTCCAAGGCGTGCTTGGGACTGCCAGGGCAGCACAAGTTTGAGTTGGGGGCTGGTTGGGTCAGGGGCACATCCTTGGTTGTTGGAATTTTTTGGGGTGGCCGCCCCCTCAGGGCCACAGGCCCCTGAAGACAATCACAGTCCCTTTTCCCTATGAAAGAAAACTCACCTTCCCAGGTTCATGTGATCAGTTTTCAGGATGTGCTTGGTACTGTCAGGGCAGCACATGCTTGAAGTGGGGGCAGATTGGGTCTGGGACACATCCTTGGTTTCTTGGATTTTTTGGAGGCAGCCGTCCACTAAGGGCCACAGGCCTCTGAAGACACAGACCGCCCTTTTTGCTGTAAAGGAAATCTCGCCGGCCCAAATTTCTCATGTCAATTTGCAGGATGTGCTTGGGGCTCTCAGGGCGGCATATGTTTGAGGTGGGGACAGGTTGGGTCTGGGACACATCCTTGGTTGTGGGGATTTTTTGGACTGGCCGAACACTCAGGGCCTCAGGCCTCTGAAGACAAAGACCGGCCCCTTTCTTTGTGAAAGAAAACACGCCTGCCCTGGTTCCGAATGTACGTTTGAAGCGCGCGCTTGGGGCTGTTAGGGCAGCACAAGATTGAGGTGGGGGCAGGTTTAGTCTTGGACACATCCTTGGTTGTTGGGATTTTTTGGGGTGGCCGCTCACTGAGGGCCACAGGCCCCTGGGGACCAAGACCAGCGTTTTCCCTGTGAAAGAAAACTCGCCAGCCCAGGTTACTGATGTCAGTTTGCAAGGCGCGCTTGGGACTGCCAGGGCAGCACAAGTTTGAGTTGGGGGCTGGTTGGGTCTGGGACACATCCTTGGTTGTTGGAATTTTTTGGGGTGGCTGCCCCCTCAGGGCCACAGGCCCCTGAAGACAATCACAGTCCCTTTTCCCTTTTAAAGAAAACTCGCCTGCCCAGGTTTCTGATGTCAGTTTTCAGGATGTGCTTGGTGCTGTTAGGGCAGCACATGCTTGAAGTGGGGGCAGGTTGGGTCTGGGACACATCCTTGGTTGCTTGGATTTTTTGGAGGCAGCCGTCCACTCAGGGCCTCAGGCCTCTGAAGACACAGACCGCCCTTTTTGCTGTAAAGGAAACCTCGCCGGACCAAATTTCTCATGTCAATTTGCAGGATGTGCTTGGGGCTCTCAGGGCGGCATATGTTTGAGGTGGGGACAGGTTTGGTCCTGGACACATCCTTGGTTGTTGCGATTTTTTGGAGTGGCCCGCCACTCAGGGTCACGGGCCCCTGAAAATCATCCCGGGCCCTTTTCCCTTTGAAAGAAAACTCAGTGGCCCAGGTTCCAGATCTCAGTTTTCGAGCTGTGTGCTTGGGACTGTTAGGGGAGCAAAGTTTGAGGTGGGGGCAGGTTGGGTCTGGAACGCGTCCTTGGTTTTTGGGATTTTTTGGACTGGCTGCACACTCAGGCCCTCAGGCCTCTGAAGACAAAGACCAGTGTTTTCCCTGTGAAAGGAAACTCCCCAGCCCAGGTTCCTGATGTCAGTTTGCAACGTGCGCTTGGGAGTGCCAGGGCAGCACAAGTTTGAGTTGGGGGCTGGTTGGGTCTGGGATACATCCTTGGATGTTGGGATTTTTTGGACTGGCCGCACACTCAGGGCCTCAGGCCCCTGAAGACAAAGACGGGCCCCTTTCTTTGTGAAAGAAATCACGCCTGCCCTGGTTCCGAATGTACGTTTGAAGCGCGCGCTTGGGGCTGTTAGGGCAGCACAAGGTTGAGGTGGGGGCAGGTTTAGCCTTGGACACATCCTTGGTTGTGGGGATTTTTTGGACTGGCCGCACACTCAGGGCCTCAGGCCTCTGAAGACAAAGACCAGTGTTTTCCCTGTGAAAGAAAACTCGCCAGCCCAGGTTCCTGATGTACGTTTAAAGAGCGCGCTTGGGGCTATTAGGGCTGCACACAAATGAGGCTTGGGCAGGTTTAGTCATGGACGCATCCTTGGTTTTGGGATTTTTTGGGGTGGCCGCTCACTGAGGGACACAGGCCCGGGAGGACAAAGACCAGCTTTTTCCCTGTGAAAGAAAACTCGCCAGCCCAGGTTCCTGATGTCACTTTCCAAGGCGTGCTTGGGACTGCCAGGGCAGCACAAGTTTGAGTTGGGGGCTGGTTGGGTCAGGGGCACATCCTTGGTTGTTGGAATTTTTTGGGGTGGCCGCCCCCTCAGGGCCACAGGCCCCTGAAGACAATCACAGTCCCTTTTCCCTATGAAAGAAAACTCACCTTCCCAGGTTCATGTGATCAGTTTTCAGGATGTGCTTGGTACTGTCAGGGCAGCACATGCTTGAAGTGGGGGCAGATTGGGTCTGGGACACATCCTTGGTTTCTTGGATTTTTTGGAGGCAGCCGTCCACTAAGGGCCACAGGCCTCTGAAGACACAGACCGCCCTTTTTGCTGTAAAGGAAATCTCGCCGGCCCAAATTTCTCATGTCAATTTGCAGGATGTGCTTGGGGCTCTCAGGGCGGCATATGTTTGAGGTGGGGACAGGTTGGGTCTGGGACACATCCTTGGTTGTGGGGATTTTTTGGACTGGCCGCACACTCAGGGCCTCAGGCCTCTGAAGACAAAGACCAGTGTTTTCCCTGTGAAAGAAAACTCGCCAGCCCAGGTTCCTGATGTACGTTTAAAGAGCGCGCTTGGGGCTATTAGGGCTGCACACAACTGAGGTTTGGGCAGGTTTAGTCTTGGACGCATCCTTGGTTGTTGGGATTTTTTGGGGTGGCCGCTCACTGAGGGACACAGGCCCGGGAGGACAAAGACCAGCATTTTCCCTGTGAAAGAAAACTCGCCAGCCCAGGTTCCTGATGTCAGTTTGCAAGGCGCGCTTGGGACTGCCAGGGCAGCACAAGTTTGAGTTGGGGGCTGGTTGGGTCTGGGACACATCCTTGGTTGTTGGAATTTTTTGGGGTGGCTGCCCCCTCAGGGCCACAGGCCCCTGAAGACAATCACAGTCCCTTTTCCCTTTGAAAGAAAACTCGCCTGCCCAGGTTTCTGATGTCAGTTTTCAGGATGTGCTTGGTGCTGTTAGGGCAGCACATGCTTGAAGTGGGGGCAGGTTGGGTCTGGGACACATCCTTGGTTGCTTGGATTTTTTGGAGGCAGCCGTCCACTCAGGGCCACAGGCCTCTGAAGACACAGACCGCCCTTTTTGCTGTAAAGGAAATCTCGCCGGCCCAAATTTCTCATGTCAATTTGCAGGATGTGCTTGGGGCTCTCAGGGCGGCATATGTTTGAGGTGGGGACAGGTTGGGTCTGGGACACATCCTTGGTTGTTGCGATTTTTTGGAGTGGCCCGCCACTCAGAGTCACGGGCCCCTGAAAATCATCACGGGCCCTTTTCCCTTTGAAAGAAAACTCGGCGGCCCAGGTTCCCGATGTCAGTTTGCAAGCTGTGTGCTTGGGACTGTTAGGGCAGCACAAGTTTGAGGTGGGGGCAGGTTGGGTCTGGAACGCATCCTTGGTTGTTGGGATTTTTTGGACTGGCCGCACACTCAGGGCCTCAGGCCCCTTAAGACAATCACCAGCCATTTTCCCTGTGAAAGAAAACTTTCCAGCCTTTGTTAGTGATGTAAGTTTGCAGAGCGCGCTTGGGACTGTCAGGGCAGCACATGTTTAGGTGGGGGCAGGTTTAGTCTTGGACACATCCTTGGTTGTTGGGATTTTTTGGGGTGGCCGCTCACTG
Organism: Anomalospiza imberbis; assembly: GCF_031753505.1. NCBI lineage: Eukaryota > Metazoa > Chordata > Aves > Passeriformes > Viduidae > Anomalospiza > Anomalospiza imberbis. The sequence continues at coordinate 20,186 of NW_027099348.1, forward strand.
AGGGACACAGGCCCCTGGGGAAAAAGACCAGCGTTTTTGCTGTGAAAGAAAACACGCCAGCCCAGGTTCCTGATGTCAGTTTGCAAGGCGCGATTGGGACTTCCAGGGCAGCACAAGTTTGAGTTGGGGGCTGGTTGGGTCTGGGGCACATCCCTGGTTGTTGGAATTTTTTGGGGTGGCCGCCCCCTCAGGGCCACAGGCCCCTGAAGACAATCGCGGTCCCTTTTCTTTTTGAAAGAAAACTCGCCTGCCCCGGTTCCTGATGTCAGTTTTCAGGATGTGCTTGGTACTGTTAGGGCAGCACATGCTTGAAGTGGGGGCAGGTTGGGTCTGGGACACATCCTTGGTTGCTTGGATTTTTTGGAGGCAGCCGTCCATTTAGGGCCACAGGCCTCTGAAGACACAGACTGCCCTTTTTGCTGTAAAGGAAATCTCGACGGCCCAAATTTCTCATGTCAATTTGCAGGATGTGCTTGGGGCTCTCAGGGCGGCATATGTTTGAGGTGGGGACAGGTTGGGTCTGGGACACATCCTTGGTTGTTGCGATTTTTTGGAGTGGCCCGCCACTCAGAGTCACGGGCCCCTGAAAATCATCACGGGCCCTTTTCCCTTTGAAAGAAAACTCGGCGGCCCAGGTTCCAGATGTCAGTTTGCAAGCTGTGTGCTTGGGACTTTTAGGGGAGCAAAGTTTGAGGTGGGGGCAGGTTGGGTCTGGAACGCATCCTTGGTTGTTGGGATTTTTTGGACTGGCCGCACACTCAGGCCCTCAGGCCTCTGAAGACAAAGACCGGCCCCTTTCTTTGTGAAAGAAAACACGCCTGCCCCGGTTCCGAATGCACGTTTGAAGAGCGCGCTTGGGGCTGTTAGGGCCGCACAAGGTTGAGGTGGGGGCAGGTTTAGTCTCGGACACATCCTTGGTTGTTGCGATTTTTTGGACTGGCCGCACACTCAGGCCCTCAGGCCTCTCAAGACAAAGACCGGCCTTTTTTTTTGTGAAAGAAAACACGCCTGCCCTGGTTCCTAATGTACGTTTAAAGAGCGCACTTGGGGCTCTTAGGGCTGCACACAACTGAGGTTTGGGCAGGTTTAGTCTTGGACAAATCCTTGGTTGTTGGGATTTTTTGGGGCGGCTGCCCACTCAGGGCCACAGGCCCCTGAGGACAAAGACCAGCTTTTTCCCTGTGAAAGAAAACTCGCCAGCCCAGGTTCCTGATGTCAGTTTGCAAGGTGCGCTTGGGACTGCCAGGGCAGCACAAGTTTGAGTTGGGGGCTGGTTGGGTCTGGGACACATCCTTGGTTGGTGGGATTTTTTGCAGTGGCTGCTCCCTCAGGGCCACAGGCCCCTGAAGACAATCGCGGTCCCTTTTCCCTTTGAAAGAAAACTCGCCTGCCCAGGTTCCTGATGTCAGTTTGCAGGATGTGCCTGGGACTCTCAGGGCAGCACATGCTTGAAGTGGGGGCAGGTTGGGTCTGGGAAACATCCTTGGTGTTTGGGATTATTTGGGGCGGCCGCCCCCTCAGGGCCACAGGTCTCTGAAGACACAGACCGCCCTTTTTGCTGTAAAGGCAATGTCTCCGGCCCAAATTTCTCATGTCAATTTGCAGGATGTGCTTGGGGCTCTCAGGGCGGCATATGTTTGTGGTGGGGACAGGTTGGGTCCTGGACACATCCTTGGTTGTGGGGAGTTTTTGGGGTGGCCGCCCACTCAGGGCCACAGGCCCCTGAGGGCAAAGACCAGCTTTTTCCCTGTGAAATAAAACTCGCCAGCCCAGGTTCCTGATGTCAGTTTGCAAGGTGCGCTTGGGGTGGTCAGGGCAGCACAAGTTTGAATTGGGGGCTGGTTGGGTCTGGGACACATCCTTGGTTTTTGCGATTTTTTGGAATGGACCACCACTCAGGGTCACGGGCCCCTGAAGATCATCACGGGCCCTTTTCCCTTTGAAAGAAAACTCGGCAGCCCTGGTTCCAGATGTAAGTGTTCAGTGTGTGCTTGGGGCTGTTAGGGCAGCACAAGATTGAGGTGGGGGCAGGTTTAGTCTTGGACACATCCTTGGTTGTGGGGATTTTTTGGGGCGGCTGCCCACTCAGGGCCACAGGCCCCTGAGGACAAAGACCAGCATTTTCCCTGTGAAAGAAAACTCGCCAGCCCAGGTTCCTGATGTCAGTTTGCAAGGTGCGCTTGGGACTGCCAGGGCAGCACAAGTTTGAGTTGGGGGCTGGTTGGGTCTGGGACACATCCTTGGTTGGTGGGATTTTTTGCAGTGGCTGCTCCCTCAGGGCCACAGGCCCCTGAAGACAATCGCGGTCCCTTTTCCCTTTGAAAGAAAACTCGCCTGCCCAGGTTCCTGATGTCAGTTTGCAGGATGTGCCTGGGACTCTCAGGGAAGCACATGCTTGAAGTGCGGGCATGTTGGGTCTGGGAAACATCCTTGGTTGCTTGGATTTTTTTGAGGCAGCCGTCCACTCAGGGCCACAAGCCTCTGAAGACACAGACTGCCCTTTTTGCTGTAAAGGAAATGTCTCCGGCCCAAATTTCTCATGTCAATTTGCAGGATGTGCTTGGGGCTCTCAGGGCGGCATATGTTTGTGGTGGGGACAGGTTGGGTCCTGGACACATCCTTGGTTGTGGGGATTTTTTGGGGTGGCCGCCCACTCAGGGCCACAGGCCCCTGAGGGCAAAGACCAGCTTTTTCCCTGTGAAATAAAACTCGCCAGCCCAGGTTCCTGATGTCAGTTTGCAAGGTGCGCTTGGGACGGTCAGGGCAGCACAAGTTTGAATTGGGGGCTGGTTGGGTCTGGGACACATCCTTGGTTTTTGTGATTTTTTGGAGTGGCCGCCCACTCAGGGCCACAGGCCCCTGAAGACAATCACAATCCCTTTCCCCTTTGAAAGAAAACTCGCCTGCCTGGGATCCTGAGGTACATTTGCAGGATGTGCTTAGGAATCTCAGGGCAGCACATGCTTGAAGTGGGTCAGGTTGGGTCTGGGACACATCCTTGGTTGCTTGGATTTTTTGGAGGCAGCCGTCCACTCAGGGCCACAGGCCTCTGAAGACAATCACCAGCCATTTTCCCTTTGAAAGAAAACTTTCCAGCCTTTGTTAGTGATATAAGTTTGCAGAGCGCGCTTGGGACTCTCAGGGCAGCAAAAGTTTGAGTTGGGGGCTGGTTGGGTCTGGGACACATCCTTGGTTTCTGCTATTTTTTGGAGTGGCCGGCCACTCAGGGTCACAAGCCCCTGAAGATCATCACGGGCCCTTTTCCCTTTGAAAGAAAACTCGGCGGCCAGGGTTCCAGATGTCAGTTTTCAGTGTGTGCTTGGGGCTCTCAGGGCGGCATATGTTTCAGGTGGGGGCAGGTTGGGTCTGGAACGCATCCTTGGTTGTTGCGATTTTTTGGACTTACCGCATAGTAAGGGCCACAGGCCCATTGAGTCAATCACCAGCCATTTTCCCTGTGAAAGAAAACTTTCCAGCCTTGGTTAGTGATGTAAGTTTGCAGAGCGCGCTTGGGACTGTCAGGGCAGCACGTGTTTAGGTGGGGGCAGGTTGGGTCTGGAACGCATCCTTGGTTGTTGCGATTTTTGGACTGGCCACACACTCAGGGCCTCAGGCCTCTGAAGACAAAGACCGGCCCCTTTCTTTGTGAAAGAAAACACGCCTGCCCTGGTTCCTAATGTACGTTTGAAGAGCGCGCTTGGGGCTGTAAGGGCAGGACAAGATTGAGGTGGGGTCAGGTTTAGTCTTGGACACATCCTTGGTTGTGGGGATTTTTTGGGGCGGCTGCCCACTCAGGGCCACAGGCCCCTGAGGACAAAGACCAGCATTTTCCCTGTGAAAGAAAACTCGCCAGCCCAGGCTCCTGATGTCAGTTTGCAAGGTGCGCTTGGGACTGCCAGGGCAGCACAAGTTTGAGTTGGGGGCTGGTTGGGTCTGGGACACATCCTTGGTTGGTGGGATTTTTTGCAGTGGCTGCTCCCTCAGGGCCACAGGCCCCTGAAGACAATCGCGGTCCCTTTTCCCTTTGAAAGAAAACTCGCCTGCCCAGGTTCCTGATGTCAGTTTGCAGGATGTGCCTGGGACTCTCAGGGCAGCACATGCTTGAAGTGGGGGCAGGTTGGGTCTGGGAAACATCCTTGGTGTTTGGGATTATTTGGGGCGGCCGCCCCCGCAGGGCCACAGGTCTCTGAAGACACAGACCGCCCTTTTTGCTGTAAAGGAAATGTCTCCGGCCCAAATTTCTCATGTCAATTTGCAGGATGTGCTTGGGGCTCTCAGGGCGGCATATGTTTGTGGTGGGGACAGGTTGGGTCCTGGACACATCCTTGGTTGTGGGGATTTTTTGGGGTGGCCGCCCACTCAGGGCCACAGGCCCCTGAGGGCAAAGACCAGCTTTTTCCCTGTGAAATAAAACTCGCCAGCCCAGGTTCCTGATGTCAGTTTGCAAGGTGCGCTTGGGACGGTCAGGGCAGCACAAGTTTGAATTGGGGGCTGGTTGGGTCTGGGACACATCCTTGGTTTTTGCGATTTTTTGGAATGGACCACCACTCAGGGTCACGGGCCCCTGAAGATCATCACGGGCCCTTTTCCCTTTGAAAGAAAACTCGGCAGCCCTGGTTCCAGATGTAAGTGTTCAGTGTGTGCTTGGGGCTGTTAGGGCAGCACAAGATTGTGGTGGGGGCAGGTTTAGTCTTGGACACATCCTTGGTTGTGGGGATTTTTTGGGGCGGCTGCCCACTCAGGGCCACAGGCCCCTGAGGACAAAGACCAGCATTTTCCCTGTGAAAGAAAACTCGCCAGCCCAGGTTCCTGATGTCAGTTTGCAAGGTGCGCTTGGGACTGCCAGGGCAGCACAAGTTTGAGTTGGGGGCTGGTTGGGTCTGGGACACATCCTTGGTTGGTGGGATTTTTTGCAGTGGCTGCTCCCTCAGGGCCACAGGCCCCTGAAGACAATCGCGGTCCCTTTTCCCTTTGAAAGAAAACTCGCCTGCCCAGGTTCCTGATGTCAGTTTGCAGGATGTGCCTGGGACTCTCAGGGCAGCACATGCTTGAAGTGGGGGCAGGTTGGGTCTGGGAAACATCCTTGGTGTTTGGGATTATTTGGGGCGGCCGCCCCCTCAGGGCCACAGGTCTCTGAAGACACAGACCGCCCTTTTTGCTGTAAAGGCAATGTCTCCGGCCCAAATTTCTCATGTCAATTTGCAGGATGTGCTTGGGGCTCTCATGGCGGCATATGTTTGTGGTGGGGACAGGTTGGGTCCTGGACACATCCTTGGTTGTGGGGATTTTTTGGGGTGGCCGCCCACTCAGGGCCACAGGCCCCTGAGGGCAAAGACCAGCTTTTTCCCTGTGAAATAAAACTCGCCAGCCCAGGTTCCTGATGTCAGTTTGCAAGGTGCGCTTGGGGTGGTCAGGGCAGCACAAGTTTGAATTGGGGGCTGGTTGGGTCTGGGACACATCCTTGGTTTTTGCGATTTTTTGGAATGGACCACCACTCAGGGTCACGGGCCCCTGAAGATCATCACGGGCCCTTTTCCCTTTGAAAGAAAACTCGGCAGCCCTGGTTCCAGATGTAAGTGTTCAGTGTGTGCTTGGGGCTGTTAGGGCAGCACAAGATTGAGGTGGGGGCAGGTTTAGTCTTGGACACATCCTTGGTTGTGGGGATTTTTTGGGGCGGCTGCCCACTCAGGGCCACAGGCCCCTGAGGACAAAGACCAGCATTTTCCCTGTGAAAGAAAACTCGCCAGCCCAGGTTCCTGATGTCAGTTTGCAAGGTGCGCTTGGGACTGCCAGGGCAGCACAAGTTTGAGTTGGGGGCTGGTTGGGTCTGGGACACATCCTTGGTTGGTGGGATTTTTTGCAGTGGCTGCTCCCTCAGGGCCACAGGCCCCTGAAGACAATCGCGGTCCCTTTTCCCTTTGAAAGAAAACTCGCCTGCCCAGGTTCCTGATGTCAGTTTGCAGGATGTGCCTGGGACTCTCAGGGAAGCACATGCTTGAAGTGGGGGCAGGTTGGGTCTGGGAAACATCCTTGGTTGCTTGGATTTTTTTGAGGCAGCCGTCCACTCAGGGCCACAGGCCTCTGAAGACACAGACCGCCCTTTTTGCTGTAAAGGCAATGTCTCCGGCCCAAATTTCTCATGTCAATTTGCAGGATGTGCTTGGGGCTCTCAGGGCGGCATATGTTTGAGGTGGGGACAGGTTGGGTCCTGGACACATCCTTGGTTGTGAGGAGTTTTTGGGGTGGCCGCCCACTCAGGGCCACAGGCCCCTGAGGGCAAAGACCAGCTTTTTCCCTGTGAAAGAAAACTCGCCAGCCCAGGTTCCTGATGTCAGTTTGCAAGGTGCGCTTGGGACGGTCAGGGCAGCACAAGTTTGAGTTGGGGGCTGGTTGGGTCTGGGACACATCCTTGGTTGGTGGAATTTTTTGCAGTGGCTGCTCCCTCAGGGCCACAGGCCCCTGAAGACAATCGCGGTCCCTTTTCCCTTTGAAAGAAAACTCGCCTGCCCAGGTTCCTGATGTCAGTTTGCCGGATGTGCCTGGGACTCTCAGGGCAGCACATGCTTGAGGTGGTGGCAGGTTGGGTCTGGGAAACATCCTTGGTTGCTTGGATTTTTTTGAGGCAGCCGTCCACTCAGGGCCACAGGCCTCTGAAGACACAGACCGCCCTTTTTGCTGTAAAGGAAATGTCTCCGGCCCAAATTTCTCATGTCAATTTGCAGGATGTGCATGGGGCTCTCAGGGTGGCATATGTTTGTGGTGGGGTCAGGTTGGGTCCTGGACACATCCTTGGTTGTGGGGATTTTTTGGGGTGGCCGCCCACTCAGGGCCACAGGCCCCTGAGGGCAAAGACCAGCTTTTTCCCTGTGAAATAAAACTCGTCAGCCCAGGTTCCTGATGTCAGTTTGCAGAGCGCGCTTGGGACTCTCAGGGCAGCAAAAGTTTGAGTTGGGGGCTGGTTGGGTCTGGGACACATCCTTGGTTTCTGCTATTTTTTGGAGTGGCCGGCCACTCAGGGTCACAAGCCCCTGAAGATCATCACGGGCCCTTTTCCCTTTGAAAGAAAACTCGGCGGCCAGGGTTCCAGATGTCAGTTTTCAGTGTGTGCTTGGGGCTCTCAGGGCGGCATATGTTTCAGGTGGGGGCAGGTTGGGTCTGGAACGCATCCTTGGTTGTTGCGATTTTTTGGACTTACCGCATAGTAAGGGCCACAGGCCCCTTGAGTCAATCACCAGCCATTTTCCCTGTGAAAGAAAACTTTCCAGCCTTGGTTAGTGATGTAAGTTTGCAGAGCGCGCTTGGGACTGTCAGGGCAGCACGTGTTTAGGTGGGGGCAGGTTGGGTCTGGAACGCATCCTTGGTTGTTGCGATTTTTGGACTGGCCACACACTCAGGGCCTCAGGCCTCTGAAGACAAAGACCGGCCCCTTTCTTTGTGAAAGAAAACACGCCTGCCCTGGTTCCTAATGTACGTTTGAAGAGCGCGCTTGGGGCTGTAAGGGCAGGACAAGATTGAGGTGGGGTCAGGTTTAGTCTTGGACACATCCTTGGTTGTGGGGATTTTTTGGGGCGGCTGCCCACTCAGGGCCACAGGCCCCTGAGGACAAAGACCAGCATTTTCCCTGTGAAAGAAAACTCGCCAGCCCAGGCTCCTGATGTCAGTTTGCAAGGTGCGCTTGGGACTGCCAGGGCAGCACAAGTTTGAGTTGGGGGCTGGTTGGGTCTGGGACACATCCTTGGTTGGTGGGATTTTTTGCAGTGGCTGCTCCCTCAGGGCCACAGGCCCCTGAAGACAATCGCGGTCCCTTTTCCCTTTGAAAGAAAACTCGCCTGCCCAGGTTCCTGATGTCAGTTTGCAGGATGTGCCTGGGACTCTCAGGGCAGCACATGCTTGAAGTGGGGGCAGGTTGGGTCTGGGAAACATCCTTGGTGTTTGGGATTATTTGGGGCGGCCGCCCCCGCAGGGCCACAGGTCTCTGAAGACACAGACCGCCCTTTTTGCTGTAAAGGAAATGTCTCCGGCCCAAATTTCTCATGTCAATTTGCAGGATGTGCTTGGGGCTCTCAGGGCGGCATATGTTTGTGGTGGGGACAGGTTGGGTCCTGGACACATCCTTGGTTGTGGGGATTTTTTGGGGTGGCCGCCCACTCAGGGCCACAGGCCCCTGAGGGCAAAGACCAGCTTTTTCCCTGTGAAATAAAACTCGCCAGCCCAGGTTCCTGATGTCAGTTTGCAAGGTGCGCTTGGGACGGTCAGGGCAGCACAAGTTTGAATTGGGGGCTGGTTGGGTCTGGGACACATCCTTGGTTTTTGCGATTTTTTGGAATGGACCACCACTCAGGGTCACGGGCCCCTGAAGATCATCACGGGCCCTTTTCCCTTTGAAAGAAAACTCGGCAGCCCTGGTTCCAGATGTAAGTGTTCAGTGTGTGCTTGGGGCTGTTAGGGCAGCACAAGATTGTGGTGGGGGCAGGTTTAGTCTTGGACACATCCTTGGTTGTGGGGATTTTTTGGGGCGGCTGCCCACTCAGGGCCACAGGCCCCTGAGGACAAAGACCAGCATTTTCCCTGTGAAAGAAAACTCGCCAGCCCAGGTTCCTGATGTCAGTTTGCAAGGTGCGCTTGGGACTGCCAGGGCAGCACAAGTTTGAGTTGGGGGCTGGTTGGGTCTGGGACACATCCTTGGTTGGTGGGATTTTTTGCAGTGGCTGCTCCCTCAGGGCCACAGGCCCCTGAAGACAATCGCGGTCCCTTTTCCCTTTGAAAGAAAACTCGCCTGCCCAGGTTCCTGATGTCAGTTTGCAGGATGTGCCTGGGACTCTCAGGGCAGCACATGCTTGAAGTGGGGGCAGGTTGGGTCTGGGAAACATCCTTGGTGTTTGGGATTATTTGGGGCGGCCGCCCCCTCAGGGCCACAGGTCTCTGAAGACACAGACCGCCCTTTTTGCTGTAAAGGCAATGTCTCCGGCCCAAATTTCTCATGTCAATTTGCAGGATGTGCTTGGGGCTCTCAGGGCGGCATATGTTTGAGGTGGGGACAGGTTGGGTCCTGGACACATCCTTGGTTGTGAGGAGTTTTTGGGGTGGCCGCCCACTCAGGGCCACAGGCCCCTGAGGGCAAAGACCAGCTTTTTCCCTGTGAAAGAAAACTCGCCAGCCCAGGTTCCTGATGTCAGTTTGCAAGGTGCGCTTGGGACGGTCAGGGCAGCACAAGTTTGAATTGGGGGCTGGTTGGGTCTGGGACACATCCTTGGTTTTTGCGATTTTTTGGAATGGACCACCACTCAGGGTCACGGGCCCCTGAAGATCATCACGGGCCCTTTTCCCTTTGAAAGAAAACTCGGCAGCCCTGGTTCCAGATGTAAGTGTTCAGTGTGTGCTTGGGGCTGTTAGGGCAGCACAAGATTGAGGTGGGGGCAGGTTTAGTCTTGGACACATCCTTGGTTGTGGGGATTTTTTGGGGCGGCTGCCCACTCAGGGCCACAGGCCCCTGAGGACAAAGACCAGCATTTTCCCTGTGAAAGAAAACTCGCCAGCCCAGGCTCCTGATGTCAGTTTGCAAGGTGCGCTTGGGACTGCCAGGGCAGCACAAGTTTGAGTTGGGGGCTGGTTGGGTCTGGGACACATCCTTGGTTGGTGGGATTTTTTGCAGTGGCTGCTCCCTCAGGGCCACAGGCCCCTGAAGACAATCGCGGTCCCTTTTCCCTTTGAAAGAAAACTCGCCTGCCCAGGTTCCTGATGTCAGTTTGCAGGATGTGCCTGGGACTCTCAGGGCAGCACATGCTTGAAGTGGGGGCAGGTTGGGTCTGGGAAACATCCTTGGTGTTTGGGATTATTTGGGGCGGCCGCCCCCTCAGGGCCACAGGTCTCTGAAGACACAGACCGCCCTTTTTGCTGTAAAGGCAATGTCTCCGGCCCAAATTTCTCATGTCAATTTGCAGGATGTGCTTGGGGCTCTCAGGGCGGCATATGTTTGTGGTGGGGACAGGTTGGGTCCTGGACACATCCTTGGTTGTGGGGATTTTTTGGGGTGGCCGCCCACTCAGGGCCACAGGCCCCTGAGGACAAAGACCAGCTTTTTCCCTGTGAAATAAAACTCGCCAGCCCAGGTTCCTGATGTCAGTTTGCAAGGTGCGCTTGGGGTGGTCAGGGCAGCACAAGTTTGAATTGGGGTCTGGTTGGGTCTGGGACACATCCTTGGTTTTTGCGATTTTTTGGAATGGACCACCACTCAGGGTCACGGGCCCCTGAAGATCATCACGGGCCCTTTTCCCTTTGAAAGAAAACTCGGCAGCCCTGGTTCCAGATGTAAGTGTTCAGTGTGTGCTTGGGGCTGTTAGGGCAGGACAAGATTGAGGTGGGGGCAGGTTTAGTCTTGGACACATCCTTGGTTGTGGGGATTTTTTGGGGCGGCTGCCCACTCAGGGCCACAGGCCCCTGAGGACAAAGACCAGCATTTTCCCTGTGAAAGAAAACTCGCCAGCCCAGGCTCCTGATGTCAGTTTGCAAGGTGCGCTTGGGACTGCCAGGGCAGCACAAGTTTGAGTTGGGGGCTGGTTGGGTCTGGGACACATCCTTGGTTGGTGGGATTTTTTGCAGTGGCTGCTCCCTCAGGGCCACAGGCCCCTGAAGACAATCGCGGTCCCTTTTCCCTTTGAAAGAAAACGCGCCTGCCCAGGTTCCTGATGTCAGTTTGCAGGATGTGCCTGGGACTCTCAGGGAAGCACATGCTTGAAGTGGGGGCAGGTTGGGTCTGGGAAACATCCTTGGTTGCTTGGATTTTTTTGAGGCAGCCGTCCACTCAGGGCCACAGGCCTCTGAAGACACAGACCGCCCTTTTTGCTGTAAAGGAAATGTCTCCGGCCCAAATTTCTCATGTCAATTTGCAGGATGTGCTTGGGGCTCTCAGGGCGGCATATGTTTGTGGTGGGGACAGGTTGGGTCCTGGACACATCCTTGGTTGTGGGGATTTTTTGGGGTGGCCGCCCACTCAGGGCCACAGGCCCCTGAGGGCAAAGACCAGCTTTTTCCCTGTGAAATAAAACTCGCCAGCCCAGGTTCCTGATGTCAGTTTGCAAGGTGCGCTTGGGACGGTCAGGGCAGCACAAGTTTGAATTGGGGGCTGGTTGGGTCTGGGACACATCCTTGGTTTTTGCGATTTTTTGGAATGGACCACCACTCAGGGTCACGGGCCCCTGAAGATCATCACGGGCCCTTTTCCCTTTGAAAGAAAACTCGGCAGCCCTGGTTCCAGATGTAAGTGTTCAGTGTGTGCTTGGGGCTGTTAGGGCAGCACAAGATTGAGGTGGGGGCAGGTTTAGTCTTGGACACATCCTTGGTTGTGGGGATTTTTTGGGGCGGCTGCCCACTCAGGGCCACAGGCCCCTGAGGACAAAGACCAGCATTTTCCCTGTGAAAGAAAACTCGCCAGCCCAGGCTCCTGATGTCAGTTTGCAAGGTGCGCTTGGGACTGCCAGGGCAGCACAAGTTTGAGTTGGGGGCTGGTTGGGTCTGGGACACATCCTTGGTTGGTGGGATTTTTTGCAGTGGCTGCTCCCTCAGGGCCACAGGCCCCTGAAGACAATCGCGGTCCCTTTTCCCTTTGAAAGAAAACTCGCCTGCCCAGGTTCCTGATGTCAGTTTGCAGGATGTGCCTGGGACTCTCAGGGCAGCACATGCTTGAAGTGGGGGCAGGTTGGGTCTGGGAAACATCCTTGGTGTTTGGGATTATTTGGGGCGGCCGCCCCCTCAGGGCCACAGGCCTCTGAAGACACAGACCGCCCTTTTTGCTGTAAAGGAAATGTCTCCGGCCCAAATTTCTCATGTCAATTTGCAGGATGTGCATGGGGCTCTCAGGGTGGCATATGTTTGTGGTGGGGTCAGGTTGGGTCCTGGACACATCCTTGGTTGTGGGGATTTTTTGGGGTGTCCGCCCACTCAGGGCCACAGGCCCCTGAGGGCAAAGACCAGCTTTTTCCCTGTGAAATAAAACTCGTCAGCCCAGGTTCCTGATGTCAGTTTGCAAGGTGCGCTTGGGACGGTCAGGGCAGCACAAGTTTGAATTGGGGGCTGGTTGGGTCTGGGACACATCCTTGGTTTTTGCGATTTTTTGGAGTGGCCGCCCACTCAGGGCCACAGGCCCCTGAAGACAATCACGGTCCCTTTTCCCTTTGAAAGAAAACTCGGCAGCCCTGGTTCCAGATGTAAGTGTTCAGTGTGTGCTTGGGGCTGTTAGGGCAGCGCAAGATTGTGGTGGGGTCAGGTTGGGTCCTGGACTCATCCTTGGTTGTGGGGATTTTTTGGGGTGGCCACCCACTCAGGGCCACAGGCCCCTGAGGGCAAAGACCAGCTTTTTCCCTGTGAAATAAAACTCGCCAGCCCAGGTTCCTGATGTCAGTTTGCAAGGTGCGCTTGGGACGGTCAGGGCAGCACAAGTTTGAATTGGGGGCTGGTTGGGTCTGGGACACATCCTTGGTTTCTGCGATTTTTTGGAGTGGCCGCCCACTCAGGGCCACAGGCCCCTGAAGACAATCACGGTCCCTTTTCCCTTTGAAAGAAAACTCGGCGGCCCAGGTTCCAGATGTCAGTTTTCAGTGTGTGCTTGGGGATCTCAGGGCGGCATATGTTTCAGGTGGGGGCAGGTTGGGTCTGGAACGCATCCTTGGTTGTTGCGATTTTTTGGACTTACCGCACAGTAAGGGCCACAGGCCCCTTGAGACAATCACCAGCCATTTTCCCTGTGAAAGAAAACTTTCCAGCCTTTGTTAGTGATGTAAGTTTGCAGAGCGCGCTTGGGACTCTCAGGGCAGCAAAAGTTTGAGTTGGGGGCTGGTTGGGTCTGGAACGCATCCTTGGTTGTTGCGATTTTTTGAACTGGCCGCCCATTTTGGGCCTCAGGCCTCTGAAGACAAAGACCGGCCCCTTTCTTTGTGAAAGAAAACACGCCTGCCCTGGTTCCTAATGTACGTTTGAAGAGCGCGCTTGGGGCTGTTAGGGCAGCACAAGATTGAGGTGGGGTCAGGTTTAGTCTTGGACACAACCTTGGTTGTGGGGATTTTTTGGGGCGGCTGCCCACTCAGGGCCACAGGCCCCTGAGGACAAAGACCAGCATTTTCCCTGTGAAAGAAAATTCGCCAGCCCAGGTTCCTGATGTCAGTTTGCAAGGTGCGCTTGGGACTGCCAGGGCAGCACAAGTTTGAGTTGGGGCTGGTTGGGTCTGGGACACATCCTTGGTTGGTGGGATTTTTTGCAGTGGCCGCCCACTCAGGGCCACAGGCCCCTGAAGACAATCACGGTCTCTTTTCGCTTTGAAAGAAAACTCGCCTGCCCAGGTTCCTGATCTCAGTTTGCAGGATGTGCCTGGGACTCTCAGGGCAGCACATGCTTGAAGTGGGGGCAGGTTGGGTCTGGGACACATCCTTGGTTGCTTGGATTTTTTGGAGGCAGCCGTCCACTCAGGGCCACAGGCCTCTGAAGACACAGACCGCCCTTTTTGCTGTAAAGGAAATCTCGCCGGCCCAAATTTCTCATGTCAATCTGTAGGATGTGCTTGGGGCTCTCAGGGCGGCATATGTTTGAGGTGGGGACAGGTTGGGTCTGGGACACATCCTTGGTTTTTGCGATTTTTTGGAGTGGCCGCCCACTCAAATCCACAGGCCCCTGAAGACAATCACGGTCCCTTTTCCCTTTGAAAGAAAACTCGGCGGCCAGGGTTCCAGATGTCAGTTTTCAGTGTGTGCTTGGGGCTCTCAGGGCGGCATATGTTTCAGGTGGGGGCAGGTTGGGTCTGGAACGCATCCTTGGTTGTTGCGATCTTTTGGACTTACCGCATAGTAAGGGCCACAGGCCCCTTGAGACAATCACCAGCCATTTTCCCTGTGAAAGAAAACTTTCCAGCCTTGGTTAGTGATGTAAGTTTGCAGAGCGCGCTTGGGACTGTCAGGGCAGCACGTGTTTAGGTGGGGCAGGTTGGGTCTGGAACGCATCCTTGGTTGTTGCGATTTTTGGACTGGCCACACACTCAGGGCCTCAGGCCTCTGAAGACAAAGACCGGCCCCCTTTCTTTGTGAAAGAAAACACGCCTGCCCTGGTTCCTAATGTACGTTTGAAGAGCGCGCTTGGGGCTGTAAGGGCAGGACAAGATTGAGGTGGGGTCAGGTTTAGTCTTGGACACATTCTTGGTTGTGGGGATTTTTTGGGGTGGCTGCCCACTCAGGGCCACAGGCCCCTGAGGACAAAGACCAGCATTTTCCCTGTGAAAGAAAACTCGCCAGCCCAGGTTCCTGATGTCAGTTTGCAAGGTGCGCTTGGGACTGCCAGGGCAGCACAAGTTTGAGTTGGGGGCTGGTTGGGTCTGGGACACATCCTTGGTTGGTGGAATTTTTTGCAGTGGCTGCTCCCTCAGGGCCACAGGCCCTGAAGACAATCGCGGTCCCTTTTCCCTTTGAAAGAAAACTCGCCTGCCCAGGTTCCTGATGTCAGTTTGCCGGATGTGCCTGGGACTCTCAGGGCAGCACATGCTTGAAGTGGGGGCAGGTTGGGTCTGGGAAACATCCTTGGTTGCTTGGATTTTTTTGAGGCAGCCGTCCACTCAGGGCCACAGGCCTCTGAAGACACAGACCGCCCTTTTTGCTGTAAAGGAAATGTCTCCGGCCCAAATTTCTCATGTCAATTTGCAGGATGTGCTTGGGGCTCTCAGGGCGGCATATGTTTGTGGTGGGGACAGGTTGGGTCCTGGACACATCCTTGGTTGTGGGGATTTTTTGGGGTGGCCGCCCACTCAGGGCCACAGGCCCCTGAGGACAAAGACCAGCTTTTTCCCTGTGAAATAAAACTCGCCAGCCCAGGTTCCTGATGTCAGTTTGCAAGGTGCGCTTGGGGTGGTCAGGGCAGCACAAGTTTGAATTGGGGGCTGGTTGGGTCTGGGACACATCCTTGGTTTTTGCGATTTTTTGGAATGGCCGCCCACTCAGGGCCACAGGCCCCTGAAGACAATCACGGTCCCTTTTCCCTTTGAAAGAAAACTCGGCGGCCCAGGTTCCAGATGTCAGTTTTCAGTGTGTGCTTGGGGATCTCAGGGCGGCATATGTTTCAGGTGGGGGCAGGTTGGGTCTGGAACGCATCCTTGGTTGTTGCGATTTTTTGGACTTACCGCACAGTAAGGGCCACAGGCCCCTTGAGACAATCACCAGCCATTTTCCCTGTGAAAGAAAACTTTCCAGCCTTTGTTAGTGATGTAAGTTTGCAGAGCGCGCTTGGGACTCTCAGGGCAGCAAAAGTTTGAGTTGGGGGCTGGTTGGGTCTGGAACGCATCCTTGGTTGTTGCGATTTTTTGAACTGGCCGCCCATTTTGGGCCTCAGGCCTCTGAAGACAAAGACCGGCCCCTTTCTTTGTGAAAGAAAACACGCCTGCCCTGGTTCCTAATGTACGTTTGAAGAGCGCGCTTGGGGCTGTTAGGGCAGCACAAGATTGAGGTGGGGTCAGGTTTAGTCTTGGACACAACCTTGGTTGTGGGGATTTTTTGGGGCGGCTGCCCACTCAGGGCCACAGGCCCCTGAGGACAAAGACCAGCATTTTCCCTGTGAAAGAAAATTCGCCAGCCCAGGTTCCTGATGTCAGTTTGCAAGGTGCGCTTGGGACTGCCAGGGCAGCACAAGTTTGAGTTGGGGGCTGGTTGGGTCTGGGACACATCCTTGGTTGGTGGGATTTTTGCAGTGGCCGCCCACTCAGGGCCACAGGCCCCTGAAGACAATCACGGTCTCTTTTCGCTTTGAAAGAAAACTCGCCTGCCCAGGTTCCTGATCTCAGTTTGCAGGATGTGCCTGGGACTCTCAGGGCAGCACATGCTTGAAGTGGGGGCAGGTTGGGTCTGGGACACATCCTTGGTTGCTTGGATTTTTTTGAGGCAGCCGTCCACTCAGGGCCACAGGCCTCTGAAGACACAGACCGCCCTTTTTGCTGTAAAGGAAATCTCGCCGGCCCAAATTTCTCATGTCAATCTGTAGGATGTGCTTGGGGCTCTCAGGGCGGCATATGTTTGAGGTGGGGACAGGTTGGGTCTGGGACACATCCTTGGTTTTTGCGATTTTTTGGAGTGGCCGCCCACTCAAATCCACAGGCCCCTGAAGACAATCACGGTCCCTTTTCCCTTTGAAAGAAAACTCGGCGGCCAGGGTTCCAGATGTCAGTTTTCAGTGTGTGCTTGGGGCTCTCAGGGCGGCATATGTTTCAGGTGGGGGCAGGTTGGGTCTGGAACGCATCCTTGGTTGTTGCGATCTTTTGGACTTACCGCATAGTAAGGGCCACAGGCCCCTTGAGACAATCACCAGCCATTTTCCCTGTGAAAGAAAACTTTCCAGCCTTTGTTAGTGATGTAAGTTTGCAGAGCGCGCTTGGGACTCTCAGGGCAGCAAAAGTTGAGTTGGGGGCTGGTTGGGTCTGGAACGCATCCTTGGTTGTTGCGATTTTTTGAACTGGCCGCCCATTTTGGGCCTCAGGCCTCTGAAGACAAAGACCGGCCCCTTTCTTTGTGAAAGAAAACACGCCTGCCCTGGTTCCTAATGTACGTTTGAAGAGCGCGCTTGGGGCTGTAAGGGCAGGACAAGATTGAGGTGGGGTCAGGTTTAGTCTTGGACACATCCTTGGTTGTGGGGATTTTTTGGGGCGGCTGCCCACTCAGGGCCACAGGCCCCTGAGGACAAAGACCAGCATTTTCCCTGTGAAAGAAAACTCGCCAGCCCAGGTTCCTGATGTCAGTTTGCAAGGTGCGCTTGGGACTGCCAGGGCAGCACAAGTTTGAGTTGGGGGCTGGTTGGGTCTGGGACACATCCTTGGTTGGTGGATTTTTTGCAGTGGCTGCTCCCTCAGGGCCACAGGCCCCTGAAGACAATCGCGGTCCCTTTTCCCTTTGAAAGAAAACTCGCCTGCCCAGGTTCCTGATGTCAGTTTGCCGGATGTGCCTGGGACTCTCAGGGCAGCACATGCTTGAAGTGGGGGCAGGTTGGGTCTGGGAAACATCCTTGGTTGCTTGGATTTTTTTGAGGCAGCCGTCCACTCAGGGCCACAGGCCTCTGAAGACACAGACCGCCCTTTTTGCTGTAAAGGAAATGTCTCCGGCCCAAATTTCTCATGTCAATTTGCAGGATGTGCTTGGGCTCTCAGGGCGGCATATGTTTGTGGTGGGGACAGGTTGGGTCCTGGACACATCCTTGGTTGTGGGGATTTTTTGGGGTGGCCGCCCACTCAGGGCCACAGGCCCCTGAGGACAAAGACCAGCTTTTTCCCTGTGAAATAAAACTCGCCAGCCCAGGTTCCTGATGTCAGTTTGCAAGGTGCGCTTGGGGTGGTCAGGGCAGCACAAGTTTGAATTGGGGGCTGGTTGGGTCTGGGACACATCCTTGGTTTTTGCGATTTTTTGGAATGGACCACCACTCAGGGTCACGGGCCCCTGAAGATCATCACGGGCCCTTTTCCCTTTGAAAGAAAACTCGGCAGCCCTGGTTCCAGATGTAAGTGTTCAGTGTGTGCTTGGGGCTGTTAGGGAAGCACAAGATTGAGGTGGGGGCAGGTTTAGTCTTGGACACATCCTTGGTTGTGGGGATTTTTTGGGGCGGCTGCCCACTCAGGGCCACAGGCCCCTGAGGACAAAGACCAGCATTTTCCCTGTGAAAGAAAACTCGCCAGCCCAGGTTCCTGATGTCAGTTTGCAAGGTGCGCTTGGGACTGCCAGGGCAGCACAAGTTTGAGTTGGGGGCTGGTTGGGTCTGGGACACATCCTTGGTTGGTGGGATTTTTTGCAGTGGCTGCTCCCTCAGGGCCACAGGCCCCTGAAGACAATCGCGGTCCCTTTTTCCCTTTGAAAGAAAACTCGCCTGCCCAGGTTCCTGATGTCAGTTTGCAGGATGTGCCTGGGACTCTCAGGAAGCACATGCTTGAAGTGGGGGCAGGTTGGGTCTGGGAAACATCCTTGGTTGCTTGGATTTTTTTGAGGCAGCCGTCCACTCAGGGCCACAGGCCTCTGAAGACACAGACCCGCCCTTTTTGCTGTAAAGGCAATGTCTCCGGCCCAAATTTCTTATGTCAATTTGCAGGATGTGCTTGGGGCTCTCAGGGGTGGCATATGTTTGAGGTGGGGACAGGTTGGGTCCTGGACACATCCTTGGTTGTGGGGAGTTTTTGGGGTGGCCGCCCACTCAGGGCCACAGGCCCCTGAGGGCAAAGACCAGCTTTTTCCCTGTGAAAGAAAACTCGCCAGCCCAGGTTCCTGATGTCAGTTTGCAAGGTGCGCTTGGGACGGTCAGGGCAGCACAAGTTTGAATTGGGGGCTGGTTGGGTCTGGGACACATCCGTGGTTTTTGTGATTTTTTGGAGTGGCCGCCCACTCAGGGCCACAGGCCCCTGAAGACAATCACAATCCCTTTCCCCTTTGACAGAAAACTCGCCTGCCTGGGATCCTGAGGTACATTTGCAGGATGTGCTTAGGAATCTCAGGGCAGCACATGCTTGAAGTGGGTAAGGTTGGGTCTGGGACACATCCTTGGTTGCTTGGATTTTTTGGAGGCAGCCGTCCACTCAGGGCCACAGGCCTCTGAAGACAATCACCAGCCATTTTCCCTTTGAAAGAAAACTTTCCAGCCTTTGTTAGTGATATAAGTTTGCAGAGCGCGCTTGGGACTCTCATGGCAGCAAAAGTTTGAGTTGGGGGCTGGTTGGGTCTGGGACACATCCTTGGTTTTTGCGATTTTTGGAGTGGCCGCCAATTCAAAGCCACAGGCCCCTGAAGACAATCACGGTCCCTTTTCTCTTTGAAAGAAAACTCGGAGGCCAGGGTTCCAGATGTCAGTTTTCAGTGTGTGCTTGGGGCTCTCAGGGCGGCATATGTTTCAGGTGGGGGCAGGTTGGGTCTGGAACGCATCCTTGGTTGTTGCGATTTTTTGGACTTACCGCACAGTAAGGGCCACAGGCCCCTTGAGACAATCACCAGCCATTTTCCCTGTGAAAGAAAACTTTCCAGCTTTGGTTAGTGATGTAAGTTTGCAGAGCGCGCTTGGGACTGTCAGGGCAGCACGTGTTTAGGTGGGGGCTGGTTGGGTCTGGGACACATCCTTGGTTTTTGCGATTTTTTGGAGTGGCCGCCCACTCAAATCCACAGGCCCCTGAAGACAATCACGGTCCCTTTTCCCTTTGAAAGAAAACTCGGCGGCCAGGGTTCCAGATGTCAGTTTTCAGTGTGTGCTTGGGGCTCTCAGGGCGGCATATGTTTCAGGTGGGGGCAGGTTGGGTCTGGAACGCATCCTTGGTTGTTGCGATCTTTTGGACTTACCGCATAGTAAGGGCCACAGGCCCCTTGAGACAATCACCAGCCATTTTCCCTGTGAAAGAAAACTTTCCAGCCTTGGTTAGTGATGTAAGTTTGCAGAGCGCGCTTGGGACTGTCAGGGCAGCACGTGTTTAGGTGGGGCAGGTTGGGTCTGGAACGCATCCTTGGTTGTTGCGATTTTTGGACTGGCCACACACTCAGGGCCTCAGGCCTCTGAAGACAAAGACCGGCCCCTTTCTTTGTGAAAGAAAACACGCCTGCCCTGGTTCCTAATGTACGTTTGAAGAGCGCGCTTGGGGCTGTAAGGGCAGGACAAGATTGAGGTGGGGTCAGGTTTAGTCTTGGACACATTCTTGGTTGTGGGGATTTTTTGGGGTGGCTGCCCACTCAGGGCCACAGGCCCCTGAGGACAAAGACCAGCATTTTCCCTGTGAAAGAAAACTCGCCAGCCCAGGTTCCTGATGTCAGTTTGCAAGGTGCGCTTGGGACTGCCAGGGCAGCACAAGTTTGAGTTGGGGGCTGGTTGGGTCTGGGACACATCCTTGGTTGGTGGAATTTTTTGCAGTGGCTGCTCCTCAGGGC
>NW_027099349.1:0-39710 GCF_031753505.1 Anomalospiza imberbis
AGGGCCTATGGCCCTGAGTGGCCGGCTACCTCCAAAAATCGGAACGATCAAGGATGTGTTGACGACCCAACCTGTCCCCACCTCAAGCCTGTGCTGCCCTGACAGTCACAAGGGAACCCTACAAACTGACATCAGGAACCTGGTCTGGCCCCTTTTCTTTTCCCAGGGAAAATGGCCGGTCTTTGTCTCCAGGGGCCTGTGGACCTGAGTGGCCAGCGACCTCCAAAAAATCGGAACAAACAAGGATGTTTCGAAGACCCAACATGCCCCCACCTCAAACCTGTGCTGCCCTGACAGTCCCAAGGGAACCCTACCAAAAAACATCAGGAACCTGGACCGGCCACTTTTCTTTCCCAGGGAAAAGAGCCGGTCTTTGTCTCCAGGGGCCTGTGGCCCTGAGTGGCCAGCCAGCTCCAAAAAATCAGAACGAACAAGGATGTGTTGAAGACCCAACCTGCCCCCACCTCAAACCTGTGCTGCCCTGACAGTCCCAAGGGAACCCTACAAACTGACATCAGGAACCTGGGGCTGCCCCTTTTCTTTCCCAGGGAAAAGGGCTGGTCTTTTTTTCCAAGGGCCTAAGGCCCTGAGTGGCCAGCGACCTCCAAAAAATCCAAACGATCAAGGATGTTTCGAAGACCCAACCTGCCCCCACCTCAAACCTGTGCTGCCCTGACAGTCCCAAGGGAACCCTACAAACTGACATCAGGAACCTGGGCTGGCCACTTTTCTTTCCCAGGGAAAAGGGCCCGTATTTGTCTCCAGGGGCCTGTGGCCCTGAGTGGTTGGCCGCCTCCAAAAAATCGGAACGATCGAGGTTGTTTCGAAGACCCAACCTGCCCCCCACCTCAAACCTGTGCTGCCCTGACAGTTCCAAGGGAACCCTACAAATTGACATCAGGAACCTGGTCTGGCCCCTTTTCTTTTCCCAGGGAAAATGGCCGGTCTTTGTCTCCAGGGGCCTGTGGCCCTGAGTGGCCAGCCAGCTCCAAAAAATCGGAACAAACAAGGATGTGTTTGAAGACCCAACCTGCCCCCACCTCAAACCTGTGCTGCCCTGACAGTCCCCAAGGGAACCCTACAAACTGACATCAGGAACCTGGTCTGGCCACTTTTCTTTCCCAGGGAAAAGGGCTGGTCTTTTTTTTCCAGGGGCCTATGGCCCTGAGTGGCCGGCTACCTCCAAAAATCGGAACGATCAAGGATGTGTTGACCACCCAACCTGTCCCCACCCTCAAGCCTGTGCTGCCCTGACAGTCAAAAGGGAACCCTACAAACTGACATCAGGAACCTGGTCTGGCCCCTTTTCTTTTCCCAGGGAAAATGGCCGGTCTTTGTCTCCAGGGGCCTGTGTGACCTGAGTGGCCAGCGGACCTCCAAAAAATCGGAACAAACAAGGATGTTTCGAAGACCCAACATGCCCCCACCTCAAACCTGTGCTGCCCTGACAGTCCCAAGGGAACCCTACCAAAAAACATCAGGAACCTGGACCGGCCACTTTTCTTTCCCAGGGAAAAGAGCCGGTCTTTGTCTCCAGGGGCCTGTGGCCCTGAGTGGCCAGCCAGCTCCAAAAATCGGAACAAACAAGGATGTGTTGAAGACCCAACCTGCCCCCACCTCAAACCTGTGCTGCCCTGACAGTCCAAGGGAACCCTACAAACTGACATCAGGAACCTGGGCTGCCCCTTTTCTTTCCCAGGGAAAAAGGGCTGGTCTTTTTTTCCAAGGGCCTAAGGCCCTGAGTGGCCAGCGACCTCCAAAAAATCCAAACGATCAAGGATGTTTCGAAGACCCAACCTTCCCCCACCTCAAACCTGTGCTGCCCTGACAGTTCCAAGGGAACCCTACAAATTGACATCAGGAACCTGGTCTGGCCCCTTTTCTTTTCCCAGGGAAAATGGCCGGTCTTTGTCTCCAGGGGCCTGTGGACCTGTGTGGCCAGCGACCTCCAAAAAATCGGTACGATCAAGGATGTTTCGAAGACCCAACATGCCCCCACCTCAAACCTGTGCTGCCTTGACATTCCCAAGGGAACCCTACCAAAAGACATCAGGAACCTGGACCGGCCACTTTTCTTTCCCAGGGAAAAGGGACGGTCTTTTTTTTCCAGGGGCCTGCGTCCCAGAGCGGGCTGCGACCTCCAAAAAATCGGTACGATCAAGGATGTGTCGAAGACCCAACCTGCCCCCACCTCAAACCTGTGCTGCCCTGACAGTCCCAAGGGAACCTTACAAACTGACATCAGGAACCTGGGCTGGCCACTTTTCTTTCCCAGGGAAAAGGGCCCGTATTTGTCTCCAGGGGCCTGTGGCCCTGAGTGGCCGGCTACCTCCAAAAATCGGAACGATCAAGGATGTGTTGACGACCCCAACCTGTCCCCACCTCAAGCCTGTGCTGCCCTGACAGTCCCAAGGGAACCCTACAAACTGACATCAGGAAC
This sequence comes from Anomalospiza imberbis, assembly GCF_031753505.1. Taxonomy (NCBI): domain Eukaryota; kingdom Metazoa; phylum Chordata; class Aves; order Passeriformes; family Viduidae; genus Anomalospiza; species Anomalospiza imberbis. The sequence goes on from NW_027099349.1 coordinate 2,441, forward strand.
CTGGTCTGGCCCCTTTTCTTTTCCCAGGAAAATGGCCGGTCTTTGTCTCCAGGGGCCTGTGGACCTGAGTGGCCAGCGACCTCCAAAAAATCGGTACGATCAAGGATGTTTCGAAGACCCAACATGCCCCCACCTCAAACCTGTGCTGCCCTGACAGTCCCAAGGGAACCCTACCAAAAGACATCAGGAACCTGGACCGGCCACTTTTCTTTCCCAGGGAAAAGAGCCGGTCTTTGTCTCCAGGGGCCTATGGCCCTGAGTGGCCAGCAGCTCCAAAAAATCGGAACGAACAAGGATGTGTTGAAGACCCAACCTGCCCCCACCTCAAACCTGTGCTGCCCTGACAGTCCCAAGGGAACCCCTACAAACTGACCTCAGGAACCTGGGCTGCCCCTTTTCTTTCCCAGGGAAAAGGGCTGGTCTTTTTTTCCAAGGGCCTAAGGCCCTGAGTGGCCAGCGACCTCCAAAAAATCCAAACGATCAAGGATGTGTTGAAGACCCAACCTGCCCCCACCTCAAACCTGTGCTGCCCTGACAGTCCCAAGGGAACCCTACAAACTGACATCAGGAACCTGGGCTGGCCCCTTTTCTTTTCCCAGGGAAAATGGCCGGTCTTTGTCTCCAGGGGCCTGTGGCCCTGAGTGGCAAGCCAGCTCCAAAAAATCGGAACAAACAAGGATGTGTTGAAGACCCAACCTGCCCCCACCCTCAAACCTGTGCTGCCCTGACAGTCCCAAGGGAACCCTACAAACTGACATCAGGAACCTGGTCTGGCCACTTTTCTTTCCCAGGGAAAAGGGCTGGTCTTTTTTTTCCAGGGGCCTATGGCCCTGAGTGGCCGGCTACCTCCAAAAATCAGAACGATCAAGGATGTGTTGACCACCCAACCTGTCCCCACCTCAAGCCTGTGCTGCCCTGACAGTCACAAGGGAACCCTACAAACTGACATCAGGAACCTGGTCTGGCCCCTTTTCTTTTCCCAGGGAAAATGGCCGGTATTTGTCTCCAGGGGCCTGTGGACCTGAGTGGCCAGCGACCTCCAAAAAATCGGAACAAACAAGGATGTTTCGAAGACCCAGCATGCCCCCACCTCAAACCTGTGCTGCCCTGACAGTCCCAAGGGAACCCTACCAAAAGACATCAGGAACCTGGACCGGCCACTTTTCTTTCCCAGGGAAAAGAGCCGGTCTTTGTCTCCAGGGGCCTGTGGCCCTGAGTGGCCAGCCAGCTCCAAAAAATCAGAACGAACAAGGATGTGTTGAAGACCCAACCTGCCCCCACCTCAAACCTGTGCTGCCCTGACAGTCCCAAGGGAACCCTACAAACTGACATCAGGAACCTGGGCTGCCCCTTTTCTTTCCCAGGGAAAAGGGCTGGTCTTTTTTTCCAAGGGCCTAAGGCCCTGAGTGGCCAGCGACCTCCAAAAAATCCAAACGATCAAGGATGTGTTTAAGACCCAACCTGCCCCCACCTCAAACCTGTGCTGCCCTGACAGTCCCAAGGGAACCCTACAAACTGACATCAGGAACCTGGGCTGGCCACTTTTCTTTCCCAGGGAAAAGGGCCCGTATTTGTCTCCAGGGGCCTGTGGCCCTGAGTGGTTGGCCGCCTCCAAAAAATCGGAACGATCGAGGATGTTTCGAAGACCCAACCTGCCCCGACCTCAAACCTGTGCTGCCCTGACAGTTCCAAGGGAACCCTACAAATTGACATCAGGAACCTGGTCTGGCCCCTTTTCTTTTCCCAGGGAAAATGGCCGGTCTTTGTCTCCAGGGGCCTGTGGACCTGTGTGGCCAGCGACCTCCAAAAAATCGGTACGATCAAGGATGGTTTTCGAAGACCCAACCTGCCCCCACCTCAAACCTGTGCTGCCCTGACAGTCCCAAGGGAACCCTACAAACTGACATCAGGAACCTGGTCTGGCCACTTTTCTTTCCCAGGGAAAAGGGCTGGTCTTTTTTTTCCAGGGGCCTATGGCCCTGAGTGGCCGGCTACCTCCAAAAATCGGAACGATCAAGGATGTGTTGACGACCCAACCTGTCCCCACCTCAAGCCTGTGCTGCCCTGACAGTCCCAAGGGAACCCTACAAACTGACATCAGGAACCTGGTCTGGCCCCTTTTCTTTTCCCAGGGAAAATGGCCGGTCTTTGTCTCCAGGGGCCTGTGGACCTGAGTGGCCAGCGACCTCCAAAAAATCGGTACGATCAAGGATGTTTCGAAGACCCAACATGCCCCCACCTCAAACCTGTGCTGCCCTGACAGTCCCAAGGGAACGCTACCAAAAGACATCAGGAACCTGGACCGGCCACTTTTCTTTCCCAGGGAAAAGAGCCGGTCTTTGTCTCCAGGGGCCTATGGCCCTGAGTGGCCAGCCAGCTCCAAAAAATCGGAACGAACAAGGATGTATTGAAGACCCAACCTGCCCCCACCTCAAACCTGTGCTGCCCTGACAGTCCCCAAGGGAACCCTACAAACTGACCTCAGGAACCTGGGCTGCCCCTTTTCTTTCCCAGGGAAAAGGGCTGGTCTTTTTTTCCAAGGGCCTAAGGCCCTGAGTGGCCAGCGACCTCCAAAAAATCCAAACGATCAAGGATGTGTTGAAGACCCCAACCTGCCCCCACCTCAAACCTGTGCTGCCCTGACAGTCCCAAGGGAACCCTACAAACTGACATCAGGAACCTGGGCTGGCCCCGTTTCTTTTCCCAGGGAAAATGGCCGGTCTTTGTCTCCAGGGGCCTGTGGCCCCTGAGTGGCAAGCCAGCTCCAAAAAATCGGAACAAACAAGGATGTGTTGAAGACCCAACCTGCCCCCACCTCAAACCTGTGCTGCCCTGACAGTCCCAAGGGAACCCTACAAACTGACATCAGGAACCTGGTCTGGCCACTTTTCTTTCCCAGGAAAAGGGCTGGTCTTTTTTTTCCAGGGGGCCTATGGCCCTGAGTGGCCGGCTACCTCCAAAAATCAGAACGATCAAGGATGTGTTGACCACCCAACCTGTCCCCCACCTCAAGCCTGTGCTGCCCTGACAGTCCCAAGGGAACCCTACAAACTGACATCAGGAACCTGGTCTGGCCCCTTTTCTTTTCCCAGGGAAAATGGCCGGTCTTTGTCTCCAGGGGGCCTGTGGACCTGAGTGGCCAGCGACCTCCAAAAAATCGGTACGATCAAGGATGTTTCGAAGACCCAACATGCCCCCACCTCAAACCTGTGCTGCCCTGACAGTCCCAAGGGAACCCTACCAAAAGACATCAGGAACCTGGACCGGCCACTTTTCTTTCCCAGGGAAAAGAGCCAGTCTTTGTCTCCAGGGGCCTATGGCCCTGAGTGGCCAGCCAGCTCCAAAAAATCGGAACAAACAAGGATGTGTTGAAGACCCAACCTGCCCCCACCTCAAACCTGTGCTGCCCTGACAGTCCCAAGGGAACCCTACAAACTGACATCAGGAACCTGGGCTGGCCACTTTTCTTTCCCAGGGAAAAGGGCTGGTCTTTTTTTTCCAGGGGCCTATGGCCCTGAGTGGCCGGCTACCTCCAAAAATCGGAACGATCAAGGATGTGTTGACGACCCAACCTGTCCCCACCTCAAGCCTGTGCTGCCCTGACAGTCACAAGGGAACCCTACAAACTGACATCAGGAACCTGGTCTGGCCCCTTTTCTTTTCCCAGGGAAAATGGCCGGTCTTTGTCTCCAGGGGCCTGTGGACCTGAGTGGCCAGCGACCTCCAAAAAATCGGAACAAACAAGGATGTTTCGAAGACCCAACATGCCCCCACCTCAAACCTGTGCTGCCCTGACAGTCCCAAGGAACCCTACCAAAAAACATCAGGAACCTGGACCGGCCACTTTTCTTTCCCAGGGAAAAGAGCCGGTCTTTGTCTCCAGGGGCCTGTGGCCCTGAGTGGCCAGCCAGCTCCAAAAAATCAGAACGAACAAGGATGTGTTGAAGACCCAACCTGCCCCCACCTCAAACCTGTGCTGCCCTGACAGTCCCAAAGGGAACCCTACAAACTGACATCAGGAACCTGGGCTGCCCCTTTTCTTTCCCAGGGAAAAGGGCTGGTCCTTTTTTTCCAAGGGCCTAAGGCCCTGAGTGGCCAGCGACCTCCAAAAAATCCAAACGATCAAGGATGTTTCGAAGACCCAACCTGCCCCCACCTCAAACCTGTGCTGCCCTGACAGTCCCAAGGGAACCCTACAAACTGACATCAGGAACCTGGGCTGGCCACTTTTCTTTCCCAGGGAAAAGGGCCCGTATTTGTCTCCAGGGGCCTGTGGCCCTGAGTGGTTGGCCGCCTCCAAAAAATCGGAACGATCGAGGTTGTTTCGAAGACCCAACCTGCCCCCACCTCAAACCTGTGCTGCCCTGACAGTTCCAAGGGAACCCTACAAATTGACATCAGGAACCTGGTCTGGCCCCTTTTCTTTTCCCAGGGAAAATGGCCGGTCTTTGTCTCCAGGGGCCTGTGGCCCTGAGTGGCCAGCCAGCTCCAAAAATCGGAACAAAACAAGGATGTGTTGAAGACCCAACCTGCCCCCACCTCAAACCTGTGCTGCCCTGACAGTCCCAAGGGAACCCTACAAACTGACATCAGGAACCTGGTCTGGCCACTTTTCTTTCCCAGGGAAAAAGGGCTGGTCTTTTTTTTCCAGGGGGCCTATGGCCCTGAGTGCCGGCTACCTCCAAAAATCGGAACGATCAAGGATGTGTTGACCACCCAACCTGTCCCCACCTCAAGCCTGTGCTGCCCTGACAGTCAAAAGGGAACCCTACAAACTGACATCAGGAACCTGGTCTGGCCCCTTTTCTTTTCCCAGGGAAAATGGCCGGTCTTTGTCTCCAGGGGCCTGTGGACCTGAGTGGCCAGCGACCTCCAAAAAATCGGAACAAACAAGGATGTTTCGAAGACCCAACATGCCCCACCTCAAACCTGTGCTGCCCTGACAGTCCCAAGGGAACCCTACCAAAAAACATCAGGAACCTGGACCGGCCACTTTTCTTTCCCAGGAAAAGAGCCGGTCTTTGTCTCCAGGGCCTGTGGCCCTGAGTGGCCAGCCAGCTCCAAAAAATCGGAACAAACAAGGATGTGTTGAAGACCCAACCTGCCCCCACCTCAAACCTGTGCTGCCCTGACAGTCCCAAGGGAACCCTACAAACTGACATCAGGAACCTGGGCTGCCCCTTTTCTTTCCCAGGGAAAAGGGCTGGTCTTTTTTTCCAAGGGCCTAAGGCCCTGAGTGGCCAGCGACCTCCAAAAAATCCAAACGATCAAGGATGTTTCGAAGACCCAACCTTCCCCCACCTCAAACCTGTGCTGCCCTGACAGTTCCAAGGGAACCCTACAAATTGACATCAGGAACCTGGTCTGGCCCCCTTTTCTTTTCCCAGGGAAAATGGCCGGTCTTTGTCTCCAGGGGCCTGTGGACCTGTGTGGCCAGCGACCTCCAAAAAATCGGTACGATCAAGGATGTTTCGAAGACCCAACATGCCCCCACCTCAAACCTGTGCTGCCTTGACATTCCCAAGGGAACCCTACCAAAAGACATCAGGAACCTGGACCGGCCACTTTTCTTTCCCAGGGAAAAGGGACGGTCTTTTTTTTCCAGGGGCCTGCGTCCCAGAGCGGGGCTGCGACCTCCAAAAAATCGGTACGATCAAGGATGTGTCGAAGACCCAACCTGCCCCCACCTCAAACCTGTGCTGCCCTGACAGTCCCAAGGGAACCTTACAAACTGACATCAGGAACCTGGGTCTGGCCACTTTTCTTTCCCAGGGAAAAGGGCCCGTATTTGTCTCCAGGGGCCTGTGGCCCTGAGTGGGCCGCTACCTCCAAAAATCGGAACGATCAAGGATGTGTTGACGACCCAACCTGTCCCCACCTCAAGCCTGTGCTGCCCTGACAGTCCCAAGGGAACCCTACAAACTGACATCAGGAACCTGGTCTGGCCCCTTTTCTTTTCCCAGGGAAAATGGCCGGTCTTTGTCTCCAGGGGCCTGTGGACCTGAGTGGCCAGCGACCTCCAAAAAATCGGTACGATCAAGGATGTTTCGAAGACCCAACATGCCCCCACCTCAAACCTGTGCTGCCCTGACAGTCCCAAGGGAACCCTACCAAAAGACATCAGGAACCTGGACCGGCCACTTTTCTTTCCCAGGGGAAAAGAGCCGGTCTTTGTCTCCAGGGGCCTATGGCCCTGAGTGGCCAGCCAGCTCCAAAAAATCGGAACGAACAAGGATGTGTTGAAGACCCAACCTGCCCCCACCTCAAACCTGTGCTGCCCTGACAGTCCCAAGGGGAACCCTACAAACTGACCTCAGGAACCTGGGCTGCCCCTTTTCTTTCCCAGGGAAAAGGCTGGTCTTTTTTTCAAGGCCTAAGGCCCTGAGTGGCCAGCGACCTCCAAAAAATCCAAACGATCAAGGATGTGTTGAAGACCCAACCTGCCCCCACCTCAAACCTGTGCTGCCCTGACAGTCCCAAGGGAACCCTACAAACTGACATCAGGAACCTGGGCTGGCCCTTTTCTTTTCCCAGGGAAAATGGCCGGTCTTTGTCTCCAGGGGCCTGTGGCCCTGAGTGGCAAGCCAGCTCCAAAAAATCGGAACAAACAAGGATGTGTTGAAGACCCAACCTGCCCCCACCTCAAACCTGTGCTGCCCTGACAGTCCCAAGGGAACCCTACAAACTGACATCAGGAACCTGGTCTGGCCACTTTTCTTTCCCAGGGAAAAGGGCTGGTCTTTTTTTTCCAGGGGCCTATGGCCCTGAGTGGCCGGCATACCTCCAAAAATCAGAACGATCAAGGATGTGTTGACCACCCAACCTGTCCCCACCTCAAGCCTGTGCTGCCCTGACAGTCACAAGGGAACCCTACAAACTGACATCAGGAACCTGGTCTGGCCCCTTTTCTTTTCCCAGGGAAAATGGCCGGTATTTGTCTCCAGGGGCCCTGTGGACCTGAGTGGCCAGCGACCTCCAAAAAATCGGAACAAACAAGGATGTTTCGAAGGACCCAGCATGCCCCCACCTCAAACCTGTGCTGCCCTGACAGTCCCAAGGGAACCCTACCAAAAGACATCAGGAACCTGGACCGGCCACTTTTCTTTCCCAGGGGAAAAAGAGCCGGTCTTTGTCTCCAGGGGCCTGTGGCCCTGAGTGGCCAGCCAGCTCCAAAAAATCAGAACGAACAAGGATGTGTTGAAGACCCAACCTGCCCCCACCTCAAACCTGTGCTGCCTGACAGTCCCAAGGGAACCCTACAAACTGACATCAGGAACCTGGGCTGCCCCTTTTCTTTCCCAGGGAAAAGGGCTGGTCTTTTTTTCCAAGGGCCTAAGGCCCTGAGATGGCCAGCGACCTCCAAAAAATCCAAACGATCAAGGATGTGTTTAAGACCCAACCTGCCCCCACCTCAAACCTGTGCTGCCCTGACAGTCCCAAGGGAACCCTACAAACTGACATCAGGAACCTGGGCTGGCCACTTTTCTTTCCCAGGGAAAAGGGCCCGTATTTGTCTCCAGGGGCCTGTGGCCCTGAGTGGTTGGCCGCCTCCAAAAAATCGGAACGATCGAGGATGTTTCGAAGACCCAACCTGCCCCGACCTCAAACCTGTGCTGCCCTGACAGTTCCAAGGGAACCCTACAAATTGACATCAGGAACCTGGTCTGGCCCCTTTTCTTTTCCCAGGGAAAATGGCCGGTCTTTGTCTCCAGGGGCCTGTGGACCTGTGTGGCCAGCGACCTCCAAAAAATCGGTACGATCAAGGATGTTTCGAAGACCCAACCTGCCCCCACCTCAAACCTGTGCTGCCCTGACAGTCCCAAGGGAACCCTACAAACTGACATCAGGAACCTGGGCTGGCCACTTTTCTTTCCCAGGGAAAAGGGCCCGTATTTTGTCTCCAGGGGCCTGTGGCCCTGAGTGGTTGCCGCCTCCAAAAAATCGGAACGATCGAGGATGTTTCGAAGACCCAACCTGCCCCCACCTCAAACCTGTGCTGCCCTGACAGTTCCAAGGGAACCCTACAAATTGACATCAGGAACCTGGTCTGGCCCTTTTCTTTTCCCAGGGAAAATGGCCGGTCTTTGTCTCCAGGGGCCTGTGGCCCTGAGTGGCCAGCCAGCTCCAAAAAATCGGAACAAACAAGGATGTGTTGAAGACCCAACCTGCCCCCACCTCAAACCTGTGCTGCCCTGACAGTCCAAGGGAACCCTACAAACTGACATCAGGAACCTGGGCTGGCCACTTTTCTTTCCCAGGGAAAAGGGCTGGTCTTTTTTTTCCAGGGGCCCTATGGCCCTGAGTGGCCGGCTACCTCCAAAAATCGGAACGATCAAGGATGTGTTGACCACCCAACCTGTCCCCACCTCAAGCCTGTGCTGCCCTGACAGTCAAAAGGGAACCCTACAAACTGACATCAGGAACCTGGGCTGGCCCCTTTTCTTTTTCCCAGGGGAAAATGGCCGGTCTTTGTCTCCAGGGGCCTGTGGACCTGAGTGGCCAGCGACCTCCAAAAAATCGGGAACAAACAAGGATGTTTCGAAGACCCAACATGCCCCCACCTCAAACCTGTGCTGCCCTGACAGTCCCAAGGGAACCTAACAAAAAACATCAGGAACCTGGGCTGACCACTTTTCGTTTCCCAGGGAAAAGAGCCGGTCTTTGTCTCCAGGGGCCTGTGGCCCTGAGTGGCCAGCCAGCTCCAAAAAATCAGAACGAACAAGGATGTGTTGAAGACCCAACCTGCCCCCACCTCAAACCTGTGCTGCCCTGACAGTCCCAAGGGAACCCTACAAACTGACATCAGGAACCTGGGCTGCCCCTTTTCTTTCCCAGGGAAAAGGGCTGGTCTTTTTTTTCCAAGGGCCTAAGGCCCTGAGTGGCCAGCGACCTCCAAAAATCCAAACGATCAGGATGTTTCGAAGACCCAACCTGCCCCCACCTCAAACCTGTGCTGCCCTGACAGTTCCAAGGGAACCCTACAAATTGACATCAGGAACCTGGTCTGGCCCCTTTTCTTTTCCCAGGGAGAAAATGGCCGGTCCTTTGTCTCCAGGGGCCTGTGGACCTGTGTGGCCAGCGACCTCCAAAAAATCGGGTACGATCAAGGATGTTTCGAAGACCCAACATGCCCCCCCCTCAAACCTGTGCTGCCTTGACATTCCCAAGGGAACCCTACCAAAAGACATCAGGAACCTGGACCGGGCCACTTTTCTTTCCCAGGGAAAAGGGGACTGTCTTTTTTTTCCAGGGGCCTGCGTCCGGAGCGGGCTGCGACCTCCAAAAAATCGGTACGATCAAGGATGTGTCGAAGACCCAACCTGCCCCCACCTCAAACCTGTGCTGCCCTGACAGTCCCAAGGGAACCTTACAAACTGACATCAGGAACCTGGGCTGGCCACTTTTCTTTCCCAGGGAAAAGGGCTGTCTTTTTTTTCCAGGGGCCTATGGCCCTGAGTGGCCGCTACCTCCAAAAATCGGAACGATCAAGGATGTGTTGACGACCCAACCTGTCCCCACCTCAAGCCTGTGCTGCCCTGACAGTCCCAAGGGAACCCTACAAACTGGACATCAGGAACCTGGTCTGGCCCCTTTTCTTTTCCCAGGGAAAATGGCCGGTCTTTGTCTCCAGGGGCCTGTGGACCTGAGTGGCCAGCGACCTCCAAAAAATCGGTACGATCAAGGATGTTTCGAAGACCCAACATGCCCCCACCTCAAACCTGTGCTGCCCTGACAGTCCCAAGGGAACCCCTACCAAAAGACATCAGGAACCTGGACCGGCCACTTTTCTTTCCCAGGGAAAAGAGCCGGTCTTTGTCTCCAGGGGCCTATGGCCCTGAGTGGCCAGCCAGCTCCAAAAAATCGGAACGAACAAGGATGTGTTGAAGACCCAACCTGCCCCCACCTCAAACCTGTGCTGCCCTGACAGTCCCAAGGGAACCCTACAAACTGACCTCAGGAACCTGGGGCTGCCCCCTTTTCTTTCCCAGGGAAAAGGGCTGGTCTATTTTTTCCAAGGGCCTAAGGCCCTGAGTGGCCAGCGACCTCCAAAAAATCGGAACGATCAAGGATGTGGTGAAGACCCAACCTGCCCCCACCTCAAACCTGTGCTGCCCTGACAGTCCCAAGGGAACCCTACAAACTGACATCAGGAACCTGGGCTGGCCCCTTTTCTTTTCCAGGGAAAATGGCCGGTCTTTGTCTCCAGGGGCCTGTGGCCCTGAGTGGCCAGCCAGCTCCAAAAAATCGGAACAAACAAGGATGAGTTGAAGACCCAACTGCCCCCACCTCAAACCTGTGCTGCGCCCTGACAGTCCCAAGGGGAACCCTACAAACTGACATCAGGAACCTGGTCTGGCCACTTTTCTTTCCCAGGGAAAAGGGCTGGTCTTTTTTTTTCCAGGGGCCTATGGCCCTGAGTGGCCGGCTACCTCCGAAAATCAGAACGATCAAGGATGTGTTGACCACCCAACCTGTCCCCACCTCAAGCCTGTGCTGCCCTGACAGTCCCAAGGGAACCCTACAAACTGACATCAGGAACCTGGGCTGGCCACTTTTCTTTCCCAGGGAAAAGGGCCGGACTTTGTCTCCAGGGGCCTGTGGCACATAGTGGCCGACTGCCTCCAAAAAATCGGAACGATCAAGGATGTGTCGAAGACCCAACCAGCCCCCACCTCAAACCTGTGCTGCCCTGACAGTCCCAAGGGAACCCTACAAACTGACATCAGGAACCTGGGCTGGCCACTTTTCTTTCCCAGGGAAAAGGGCCCGTATTTGTCTCCAGGGGCCTGTGGCCCTGAGTGGTTGGCCGCCTCCAAAAAATCGGAACGATCGAGGATGTTTCGAAGACCCAACCTGCCCCGACCTCAAACCTGTGCTGCCCTGACAGTTCCAAGGGAACCCTACAAATTGACATCAGGAACCTGGTCTGGCCCCTTTTCTTTTCCCAGGGAAAATGGCCGGTCTTTGTCTCCAGGGGCCTGTGGACCTGTGTGGCCAGCGACCTCCAAAAAATCGGTACGATCAAGGATGTTTCGAAGACCCAACCTGCCCCCACCTCAAACCTGTGCTGCCCTGACAGTCCCAAGGGAACCCTACAAACTGACATCAGGAACCTGGGCTGGCCACTTTTCTTTCCCAGGGAAAAGGGCCCGTATTTGTCTCCAGGGGCCTGTGGCCCTGAGTGGTTGGCCGCCTCCAAAAAATCGGAACGATCGAGGATGTTTCGAAGACCCAACCTGCCCCCACCTCAAACCTGTGCTGCCCTGACAGTTCCAAGGGAACCCTACAAATTGACATCAGGAACCTGGTCTGGCCCCTTTTCTTTTCCCAGGGAAAATGGCCGGTCTTTGTCTCCAGGGGCCTGTGGCCCTGAGTGGCCAGCCAGCTCCAAAAAATCGGAACAAACAAGGATGTGTTGAAGACCCAACCTGCCCCCACCTCAAACCTGTGCTGCCCTGACAGTCCCAAGGGAACCCTACAAACTGACATCAGGAACCTGGGCTGGCCACTTTTCTTTCCCAGGGAAAAGGGCTGGTCTTTTTTTTCCAGGGGCCTATGGCCCTGAGTGGCCGGCTACCTCCAAAAATCGGAACGATCAAGGATGTGTTGACCACCCAACCTGTCCCCACCTCAAGCCTGTGCTGCCCTGACAGTCAAAAGGGAACCCTACAAACTGACATCAGGAACCTGGGCTGGCCCCTTTTCTTTTCCCAGGGAAAATGGCCGGTCTTTGTCTCCAGGGGCCTGTGGACCTGAGTGGCCAGCGACCTCCAAAAAATCGGAACAAACAAGGATGTTTCGAAGACCCAACATGCCCCCACCTCAAACCTGTGCTGCCCTGACAGTCCCAAGGGAACCCTACCAAAAAACATCAGGAACCTGGGCTGACCACTTTTCTTTCCCAGGGAAAAGAGCCGGTCTTTGTCTCCAGGGGCCTATGGCCCTGAGTGGCCAGCCAGCTCCAAAAAATCAGAACGAACAAGGATGTGTTGAAGACCCAACCTGCCCCCACCTCAAACCTGTGCTGCCCTGACAGTCCCAAGGGAACCCTACAAACTGACATCAGGAACCTGGGCTGCCCCTTTTCTTTCCCAGGGAAAAGGGCTGGTCTTTTTTTCCAAGGGCCTAAGGCCCTGAGTGGCCAGCGACCTCCAAAAAATCCAAACGATCAAGGATGTTTCGAAGACCCAACCTGCCCCCACCTCAAACCTGTGCTGCCCTGACAGTTCCAAGGGAACCCTACAAATTGACATCAGGAACCTGGTCTGGCCCCTTTTCTTTTCCCAGGGAAAATGGCCGGTCTTTGTCTCCAGGGGCCTGTGGACCTGTGTGGCCAGCGACCTCCAAAAAATCGGTACGATCAAGGATGTTTCGAAGACCCAACATGCCCCCCCCTCAAACCTGTGCTGCCTTGACATTCCCAAGGGAACCCTACCAAAAGACATCAGGAACCTGGACCGGCCACTTTTCTTTCCCAGGGAAAAGGGACTGTCTTTTTTTTCCAGGGGCCTGCGTCCCGGAGCGGGCTGCGACCTCCAAAAAATCGGTACGATCAAGGATGTGTCGAAGACCCAACCTGCCCCCACCTCAAACCTGTGCTGCCCTGACAGTCCCAAGGGAACCTTACAAACTGACATCAGGAACCTGGGCTGGCCACTTTTCTTTCCCAGGGAAAAGGGCTGGTCTTTTTTTTCCAGGGGCCTATGGCCCTGAGTGGCCGGCTACCTCCAAAAATCGGAACGATCAAGGATGTGTTGACGACCCAACCTGTCCCCACCTCAAGCCTGTGCTGCCCTGACAGTCCCAAGGGAACCCTACAAACTGACATCAGGAACCTGGTCTGGCCCCTTTTCTTTTCCCAGGGAAAATGGCCGGTCTTTGTCTCCAGGGGCCTGTGGACCTGAGTGGCCAGCGACCTCCAAAAAATCGGTACGATCAAGGATGTTTCGAAGACCCAACATGCCCCCACCTCAAACCTGTGCTGCCCTGACAGTCCCAAGGGAACCCTACCAAAAGACATCAGGAACCTGGACCGGCCACTTTTCTTTCCCAGGGAAAAGAGCCGGTCTTTGTCTCCAGGGGCCTATGGCCCTGAGTGGCCAGCCAGCTCCAAAAAATCGGAACGAACAAGGATGTGTTGAAGACCCAACCTGCCCCCACCTCAAACCTGTGCTGCCCTGACAGTCCCAAGGGGACCCTACAAACTGACCTCAGGAACCTGGGCTGCCCCTTTTCTTTCCCAGGGAAAAGGGCTGGTCTTTTTTTCCAAGGGCCTAAGGCCCTGAGTGGCCAGCGACCTCCAAAAAATCGGAACGATCAAGGATGTGTTGAAGACCCAACCTGCCCCCACCTCAAACCTGTGCTGCCCTGACAGTCCCAAGGGAACCCTACAAACTGACATCAGGAACCTGGGCTGGCCCCTTTTCTTTTCCCAGGGAAAATGGCCGGTCTTTGTCTCCAGGGGCCTGTGGCCCTGAGTGGCCAGCCAGCTCCAAAAAATCGGAACAAACAAGGATGAGTTGAAGACCCAACCTGCCCCCACCTCAAACCTGTGCTGCCCTGACAGTCCCAAGGGAACCCTACAAACTGACATCAGGAACCTGGTCTGGCCACTTTTCTTTCCCAGGGAAAAGGGCTGGTCTTTTTTTTCCAGGGGCCTATGGCCCTGAGTGGCCGGCTACCTCCGAAAATCAGAACGATCAAGGATGTGTTGACCACCCAACCTGTCCCCACCTCAAGCCTGTGCTGCCCTGACAGTCACAAGGGAACCCTACAAACTGACATCAGGAACCTGGTCTGGCCCCTTTTCTTTTCCCAGGGAAAATGGCCGGTATTTGTCTCCAGGGGCCTGTGGACCTGAGTGGCCAGCGACCTCCAAAAAATCGGAACAAACAAGGATGTTTCGAAGACCCAACATGCCCCCACCTCAAACCTGTGCTGCCCTTACAGTCCCAAGGGAACCCTACCAAAAAACATCAGGAACCTGGACCGGCCACTTTTCTTTCCCAGGGAAAAGAGCCGGTCTTTGTCTCCAGGGGCCTGTGGCCCTGAGTGGCCAGCCAGCTCCAAAAAATCAGAACGAACAAGGATGTGTTGAAGACCCAACCTGCCCCCACCTCAAACCTGTGCTGCCCTGACAGTCCCAAGGGAACCCTACAAACTGACATCAGGAACCTGGGCTGGCCACTTTTCTTTCCCAGGGAAAAGGGCCGGACTTTGTCTCCAGGGGCCTGTGGCACATAGTGGCCGACTGCCTCCAAAAAATCGGAACGATCAAGGATGTGTCGAAGACCCAACCAGCCCCCACCGCAAACCTGTGCTGCCCTGGCTGTGCCAAGGGAACCCTACAAACTGACATCAGGAACCAGGGCTGGCCACTTTTCTTTCCCAGGGAAAAGGGCCGGACTTTGCCTCCAGGGGCCTGTGGCGCTTAGTGGCCGACGGCCTCCAAAACGTCCAAATGAACTTGGATATCTCCCCGACCCAATATGCTCCCACCTCAAACCTGTGCGGCCCGGACAGTCCCAAGGGAACCCTGCAAAATGACATCAGGAACCTGGGCTTACCACTTTTCTTTCCCAGGGAAAAGAGCCGGTCTTTGTCTCCAGGGGCCTGTTGCCCTGAGTGGTTGGCCGCCTCCAAAAAATCGGAACGATCGAGGATGTTTCGAAGACCCAACCTGCTTCACCTCAAACCTTTGCGGCCCGGACAGTCCCAAGGGAACCCTACAAACTGACATCAGGAACCTGGGCTGCCCCATTTCTTTCCCTGGGAAAAGGGCTGGTCTTTTTTTTCCAGGGGCCTATGGCCCTGAGTGGCCAGCTACCTCCAAAAATCGGAACGATCAAGGATGTGTTGACGACCCAACCAGTCCCCACCTCAAGCCTGTGCTGCCCTGACAGTCACAAGGGAACCCTACAAACTGACATTAGGAACCTGGTCTGGCCCCTTTTCTTTTCCCAGGGAAAATGGCCGGTCTTTGTCTCCAGGGGCCTGTTGCCCTGAGTGGTTGGCCGCCTCCAAAAAATCGGAACGATCGTGGATGTTTCGAAGACCCAACCTGCCCCCACCTCAAACCTGTGCTGCCCTGACAGTTCCAAGGGAACCCTACAAACTGACATCAGGAACCTGGTCTGGCCCTTTTTCTTTTCCCAGGGAAAATTGCCGGTCTTTGTCTCCAGGGGCCTGTGGACCTGTGTGGCCAGCGACCTCCAAAAAATCGGTACGATCAAGGATGTTTCGAAGACCCAACATGCCCCCACCTCAAACCTTTGCTGCCTTGACATTCCCAAGGGAACCCTACCAAAAGACATCAGGAACCTGGACCGGCCACTTTTCTTTCCCAGGGAAAAGGGACGGTCTTTGTCTCCAGGGGCCTGCGTCCCGGAGCGGGCTGCGACCTCCAAAAAATCGGTACGATCAAGGATGTGTCGAAGACCCAACCTGCCCCCACCTCAAACCTGTGCTTCCCTGACAGTCCCGAGGGAACCCTACAAACTGACATCAGGAACCTGGGCTGGCCACTTTTCTTTCCCAGGGAAAATGGCCGGTCTTTGTCTCCAGGGGCCTGTGGCTTTGAGTGGTTGGCCGCCTCCAAAAAATCGGAACGATCGAGGATGTTTCGAAGACCCAACCTGCCCCCACCACAAACGTGTGCTGCCCTGACAGTTCCAAGGGAACCCTACAAACTGAAATCAGGAACCTGGTCTGGCCCCTTTTCTTTTCCCAGGGAAAATGGCCGGTCTTTGTCTCCAGGGGCCTGTGGACCTGAGTGGCCAGCGACCTCCAAAAAATCGGTACGATCAAGGATGTTTCGAAGACCCAACATGCCCCCACCTCAAACCTGTGCTGCCCTGACAGTCACAAGGGAACTCTACCAAAAGACATCAGGAACCTGACCGGCCACTTTTCTTTCCCCGGGCAAAGAGCCGGTCTTTGTCTCCAGGGGCCTTTGGACCTGAGTGGCCAGCGACCTCCAAATAAATCGGTACCGATCAAGGATGTTTCGAAGACCCAACATGCCCCCACCTCAAACCTGTGCTGCCCTGACAGTCCCAAGGAACCCTACCAAAAGACATCAGGAACCTGGACCGGCCACTTTTCTTTCCAGGGAAAAGAGCTGGTCTTTTTTTCCAAGGGCCTAAGGCCCTGAGTGGCCAGCGACCTCCAAAAAATCCAAACGATCAAGGATGTGTTGAAGACCCAACCTGCCCCCACCTCAAACCTGTGCTGCCCTGACAGTCCTAAGGGAACCCTACAAACTGACATCAGGAACCTGGGCTGGCCACTTTTCTTTGCCAGGGAAAAGGGCCGGTATTTGTCTCCAGGGGCCTGTGGCCCTGAGTGGTTGGCCGCCTCCAAAAAAATCGGAACGATCAAGGATGTTTCGAAGACCCAACCTGCCCCACCTCAAACCTGTGCTGCCCTGACAGTTCCAAGGGAACCCTACAAACTGACATCAGGAACCTGGTCTGGCCCCTTTTCTTTTCCCAGGGAAAATGGCCGGTCTTTGTCTCCAGGGGCTGTGGACCTGAGTGGCCAGCGACCTCCAAAAAATCGGTACGATCAAGGATGTTTCGAAGACCCAATATGCCCCCCCCTCAAACCTTTGCTGCCTTGACATTCCCAAGGGAACCCTACCAAAAGACATCAGGAACCTGGACCGGCCACTTTTCTTTCCCAGGGAAAAGAGCCGGTCTTTGTCTCCAGGGGCCTATGGCCCTGAGTGGCCGGCTACCTCCAAAAATCGGAACGATCAAGGATGTGTTGACGACCCAACCTGTCCCCACCTCAAGCCTGTGCTGCCCTGACAGTCCCAAGGGAACCCTACAAACTGGAATCAGGAGCCTGGGCTGGCCCCTTTTCTTTCCAGGGAAAAGGGCGGACTTTGTCTCCCGGGCTGTGGCGCTTAGTGGCCGACGGCCTCCAAAACGTCCAAATGAACTTGGATATCTCCCCGACCCAATATGCTCCCACCTCAAACCTGTGCGGCCCTGACAGTCCCAAGGGAACCCTGCAAAATGACATCAGGAACCTGGGCTGACCACTTTTCTTTCCCAGGGAAAAGAGCCGGTCTTTGTCTCAGGGGCCTGTGGCCCTGAGTGGCCAGCGACCTCCAAAAAATTGGAACGAACAAGGATGTGTTGAAGACCCAACCTGTCCCCACCTCAAGCCTGTGCTGCCCTGACAGTCACAAGGGAACCCTGCAAACTGAAATCAGGAACCTGGTCTGGCCCCTTTTCTTTTCCCAGGGAAAATTGGCCGGTCTTTGTCTCCAGGGGCATGTGGACCTGAGTGGCTAGCGACCTCCAAAAAATCGGTACGATCAAGGATGTTTCGAAGACCCAACCTGCCCCCACCTCAAACCTGTGCTGCCCTGACAGTCACAAGGGAACCCTACAAACTGACATCAGGAACCAGGGCTGGCCACTTTTCTTTCCCAGGGAAAAGCGCCGGACTTTGCCTCCAGTGGCCTGTGGCGCTTAGTGGCTGACGGCCTCCAAAACGTCCAAATGAACTTGGATATCTCCCCGACCCAATATGCTCCCACCTCAAACCTGTGCGGCCCTGACAGTCCCAAGGGAACTCTGCAAAATGACATCAGGAACCTGGGCTGACCACTTTTCTTTCCCAGGGAAAAGGGCTGGTCTTTTTTTCCAAGGGCCTGTGGCCCTGAGCTGTTGGCCGCCTCCAAAAAATCGGAACAATCGAGGATGTTTCGAAGACCCAACATGCCCCCACCTCAAACCTGTGCTGCCCTGACAGTTCCAAGGGAACCCTACAAACTGACATCAGGAACCTGGTCTGGCCACTTTTCTTTCCCAGGGAAAATGGCCGGTCTTTGTCTCTAGGGGCCTGTGGACCTGAGTGGCCAGCGACCTCCAAAAAATCGGTACGATCAAGGATGTTTCGAAGACCCAACATGCCCCCACCTCAAACCTGTGCTGCCCTGACAGTCCCAAGGGAACCCTACAAAAAGACATCAGGAACCTGGACCGGCCACTTTTCTTTCCCAGGGAAAAGAGCCGGTCTTTGTCTCCAGGGGCCTGTGGCCCTGAGTGGCCAGCCAGCTCCAAAAAATCGGAACGAACAAGGATGTGTTGAAGACCCAACCTGCCCCCACCTCAAACCTGTGCTGCCCTGACAGTCCCAAGGGAACCCTACAAACTGACCTCAGGAACCTGGGCTGCCCTTTTTCTTTCCCAGGGAAAAGGGCTGGTCTTTTTTTCCAAAGGCCTAAGGCCCTGAGTGGCCAGCGACCTCCAAAAAATCCAAACGATCAAGGATGTGTTAAAGACCCAACCTGCCCCCACCTCAAAACTGTGCTGCCCTGAAAGTCCCAAGGGAACCCTACAAACTGACATCAGGAACCTGGGCTGGCCACTTTTCTTTCCCAGGGAAAAGGGCCCGTATTTGTCTCCAGGGGCCTGTGGCACATAGTGGCCGACTGCCTCCAAAAAATCGGAACGATCAAGGATGTGTCGAAGACCCAACCAGCCCCCACTGCAAACCTCTGCTGCCCCGGCTGTCCCAAGGGAACCCTACAAACTGACATCAGGAACCAGGGCTGGCAACTTTTCTTTCCCGGGGAAAAGGGCCGGACTTTGCCTCCAGGGGCCTGTGGCGCTTAGTGGCCGACGGCCTCCAAAACGTCCAAATGAACTTGGATATCTCCCCGACCCAATATGCTCCCACCTCAAACCTGTGCGGCCCTGACAGTCCCAATTGAACCCTGCAAAATGACATCAGGAACCTGGGCTGACCACTTTTCTTTCCAGGGAAAAGAGCCGGTCTTTGTCTCCAGGGGCTTGTGGCCCTGAGTGGCCAGCCAGCTCCAAAAAATTGGAACGAACAAGGATGTGTTGAAGACCCAACCTGTCCCCACCTCAAGCCTGTGCTGCCCTTACAGTCACAAGGGAACCCTACAAACTGAAATCAGGAACCTGGTCTGGCCCCTTTTCTTTTCCCAGGGAAAATGGCCAGTCTTTGTCTCCAGGGGCCTGCGGACCTGTGTGGCCAGCGACCTCCAAAAAATCGGTACGATCAAGGATGTTTCGAAGACCCAACATGCCCCCACCTCAAACCTTTGCTGCCTTGACATTCCCAAGGGAACCCTACCAAAAGACATCAGGAACCTGGACCGGCCACTTTTCTTTCCCAGGGAAAAGGGCCGGTCTTTGTCTCCAGGGGCCTGCGTCCCAGAGCGGGCAGCGACCTCCAAAAAATCGGTACGATCAAGGATGTGTCGAAGACCCAACCTGCCCCCACCTCAAACCTGTGCTGCCCTGACAGTCCCAAGGGAACCCTACAAACTGACATCAGGAACCTGGTCTGGCCCCTTTTCTTTTCCCAGGGAAAATGGCCGGTCTTTGTCTCCAGGGACCTGTGGACCTGTGTGGCCAGCGACCTCCAAAAAATCGGTACGATCAAGGATGTTTCGAAGACCCAACATGCCCCCACCTCAAACCTGTGCTGCCCTGACAGTCACAAGGGAACTCTACCAAAAGACATAAGACATCAGGAACCTGGACCGGCCACTTTTCTTTCCCCGGGCAAAGAGCCGGTCTTTGTCTCCAGGGGCCTTTGGACCTGAGTGGCCAGCGACCTCCAAATAAATCGGTACGATCAAGGATGTTTCGAAGACCCAACATGCCCCCACCTCAAACCTGTGCTGCCCTGACAGTCCCAAGGGAACCCTACCAAAAGACATCAGGAACCTGGACCGGCCACTTTTCTTTCCCAGGGAAAAGAGCTGGTCTTTTTTTCCAAGGGCCTAAGGCCCTGAGTGGCCAGCGACCTCCAAAAAATCCAAACGATCAAGGATGTGTTGAAGACCCAACCTGCCCCCAACTCAAACCTGTGCTGCCCTGACAGTCCTGAGGGAACCCTACAAACTGACATCAGGAACCTGGGCTGGCCACTTTTCTTTCCCAGGGAAAAGGGCCGGTATTTGTCTCCAGGGGCCTGTGGCCCTGAGTGGTTGGCCGCCTCCAAAAAATCGGAACGATCAAGGATGTTTCGAAGACCCAACCTGCCCCCACCTCAAACCTGTGCTGCCCTGACAGTTCCAAGGGAACCCCTACAAACTGACATCAGGAACCTGGTCTGGCCCCTTTTCTTTTCCCAGAGAAAATGGCCGGTCTTTGTCTCCAGGGGCCTGTGGACCTGAGTGGCCAGCGACCTCCAAAAAATCGGTACGATCAAGGATGTTTCGAAGACCCAATATGCCCCCACCTCAAACCTTTGCTGCCTTGACATTCCCAAGGGAACCCTACCAAAAGACATCAGGAACCTGGACCGGCCACTTTTCTTTCCCAGGGAAAAGAGCCGGTCTTTGTCTCCAGGGGCCTATGGCCCTGAGTGGCCGGCTACCTCCAAAAATCGGAACGATCAAGGATGTGTTGACGACCCAACCTGTCCCCACCTCAAGCCTGTGCTGCCCTGACAGTCCCAAGGGAACCCTACAAACTGGAATCAAGAGCCTGGGCTGGCCCCTTTTCTTTCCAGGGAAAAGGGCCGGACTTTGTCTCCCGGGGCCTGTGGCGCTTAGTGGCCGACGGCCTCCAAAACGTCCAAATGAACTTGGATATCTCCCCGACCCAATATGCTCCCACCTCAAACCTGTGCGGCCCTGACAGTCCCAAGGGAACCCTGCAAAATGACATCAGGAACCTGGGCTGACCACTTTTCTTTCCCAGGGAAAAGAGCCGGTCTTTGTCTCCAGGGGCCTGTGGCCCTGAGTGGCCAGCGACCTCCAAAAAATTGGAACGAACAAGGATGTGTTGAAGACCCAACCTGTCCCCACCTCAAGCCTGTGCTGCCCTGACAGTCACAAGGGAACCCTGCAAACTGAAATCAGGAACCTGGTCTGGCCCCTTTTCTTTTCCCAGGGAAAATGGCCGGTCTTTGTCTCCCAGGGGCATGTGGACCTGAGTGGCTAGCGACCTCCAAAAAATCGGTACGATCAAGGATGTTTCGAAGACCCAACCTGCCCCCACCTCAAACCTGTGCTGCCCTGACAGTCACAAGGGAACCCTACAAACTGACATCAGGAACCAGGGCTGGCCACTTTTCTTTCCCAGGGAAAAGGGCCGGAATTTGCCTCCAGTGGCCTGTGGCGCTTAGTGGCTGACGGCCTCCAAAACGTCCAAATGAACTTGGATATCTCCCCGACCCAATATGCTCCCACCTCAAACCTGTGCGGCCCTGACAGTCCCAAGGGAACTCTGCAAAATGACATCAGGAACCTGGGCTGACCACTTTTCTTTCCCAGGGAAAAGGGCTGGTCTTTTTTTCCAAGGGCCTGTGGCCCTGAGCTGTTGGCCGCCTCCAAAAAATCGGAACAATCGAGGATGTTTCGAAGACCCAACATGCCCCCACCTCAAACCTGTGCTGCCCTGACAGTTCCAAGGGAACCCTACAAACTGACATCAGGAACCTGGTCTGGCCACTTTTCTTTCCCAGGGAAAATGGCCGGTCTTTGTCTCTAGGGGCCTGTGGACCTGAGTGGCCAGCGACCTCCAAAAAATCGGTACGATCAAGGATGTTTCGAAGACCCAACATGCCCCCACCTCAAACCTGTGCTGCCCTGACAGTCCCAAGGGAACCCTACAAAAAGACATCAGGAACCTGGACCGGCCACTTTTCTTTCCCAGGGAAAAGAGCCGGTCTTTGTCTCCAGGGGCCTGTGGCCCTGAGTGGCCAGCCAGCTCCAAAAAATCGGAACGAACAAGGATGTGTTGAAGACCCAACCTGCCCCCACCTCAAACCTGTGCTGCCCTGACAGTCCCAAGGGAACCCTACAAACTGACCTCAGGAACCTGGGCTGCCCTTTTTCTTTCCCAGGGAAAAGGGCTGGTCTTTTTTTCCAAAGGCCTAAGGCCCTGAGTGGCCAGCGACCTCCAAAAAATCCAAACGATCAAGGATGTGTTAAAGACCCAACCTGCCCCCACCTCAAAACTGTGCTGCCCTGAAAGTCCCAAGGGAACCCTACAAACTGACATCAGGAACCTGGGCTGGCCACTTTTCTTTCCCAGGGAAAAGGGCCCGTATTTGTCTCCAGGGGCCTGTGGACCTGTGTGGCCAGCGACCTCCAAAAAATCGGTACGATCAAGGATGTTTCGAAGACCCAACATGCCCCCACCTCAAACCTTTGCTGCCTTGACATTCCCAAGGGAACCCTACCAAAAGACATCAGGAACCTGGACCGGCCACTTTTCTTTCCCAGGGAAAAGGGACGGTCTTTGTCTCCAGGGGCCTGCGTCCCGGAGCGGGCTGCGACCTCCAAAAAATCGATACGATCAAGGATGTGTCGAAGACCCAACCTGCCCCCACCTCAAACCTGTGCTGCCCTGACAGTCCCAAGGGAACCCTACAAACTGGAATCAGGAGCCTGGGCTGGCCACTTTTCTTTCCCAAGGAAAAGGGCCGGACTTTGTCTCCAGGGGCCTGTGGCACATAGTGGCCGACTGCCTCCAAAAAATCGGAACGATCAAGGATGTGTCGAAGACCCAACCTGCCCCCACTGCAAACCTCTGCTGCCCCGGCTGTCCCAAGGGAACCCTACAAACTGACATCAGGAACCAGGGCTGGCAACTTTTCTTTCCCGGGGAAAAGGGCCGGACTTTGCCTCCAGGGGCCTGTGGCGCTTAGTGGCCGACGGCCTCCAAAACGTCCAAATGAACTTGGATATCTCCCCGACCCAATATGCTCCCACCTCAAACCTGTGCGGCCCTGACAGTCCCAATTGAACCCTGCAAAATGACATCAGGAACCTGGGCTGACCACTTTTCTTTCCGGGGAAAAGAGCCGGTCTTTGTCTCCAGGGGCTTGTGGCCCTGAGTGGTCAGCCAGCTCCAAAAAATTGGAACGAACAAGGATGTGTTGAAGACCCAACCTGTCCCCACCTCAAGCCTGTGCTGCCCTTACAGTCACAAGGGAACCCTACAAACTGACATCAGGAACCTGGTCTGGCCTATTTTCTTTTCCCAGGGAAAATGGCCGGTCTTTGTCTCCAGGGGCCTGTGGACCTGAGCGGCCAGCGACCTCCAAAAAATCGGTACGATCAAGGATGTTTCGAAGACCCAACATGCCCCCACCTCAAACCTGTGCTGCCCTGACAGTCCCAAGGGAACCTTACCAAAAGACATCAGGAACCTGGACCGGCCACTTTTCTTTCCCAGGGAAAAGAGCCGGTCTTTGTCTCCAGGGGCCTATGGCCCTGAGTGGCCAGCCAGCTCCAAAAATTCGGAACGAACAAGGATGTGTTGAAGACCCAACCTGCCCCCAACTCAAACCTGTGCTGCCCTGACAGTCCCAAGGGAACCCTACAAACTGACCTCAGGAACCTGGGCTGCCCCTTTTCTTTCCCAGGGAAAAGGGCTGGTCTTTTTTTCCAAGGGCCTAAGGCCCTGAGTGGCCAGCGACCTCCAAAAAATCCAAACGATCAAGGATGTGTTGAAGACCCAACCTGCCCCCACCTCAAACCTGTGCTGCCCTGACAGTCCCAAGGGAACCCTACAAATTGACATCAGGAACCTGGTCTGGCCCCTTTTCTTTTCCCAGGGAAAATGGCCGGTCTTTGTCTCCAGGGGCCTATGGCCCTGAGTGGCCGGCTACCTCCAAAAATCGGAACGATCAAGGATGTGTTGACGACCCAACCTGTCCCCACCTCAAGCCTGTGCTGCCCTGACAGTCCCAAGGGAACCCTACAAACTGGAATCAGGAACCAGGGCTGGCCACTTTTCTTTCCCAGGGAAAAGGGCCGGACTTTGCCTCCAGTGGCCTGTGGCGCTTAGTGGCTGACGGCCTCCAAAACGTCCAAATGAACTTGGATATCTCCCCGACCCAATATGCTCCCACCTCAAACCTGTGCGGCCCTGACAGTCCCAAGGGAACTCTGCAAAATGACATCAGGAACCTGGGCTGACCACTTTTCTTTCCCAGGGAAAAGGGCTGGTCTTTTTTTCCAAGGGCCTGTGGCCCTGAGCTGTTGGCCGCCTCCAAAAAATCGGAACAATCGAGGATGTTTCGAAGACCCAACCTGCCCCCACCTCAAACCTGTGCTGCCCTGACAGTTCCAAGGGAACCCTACAAACTGACATCAGGAACCTGGTCTGGCCACTTTTCTTTCCCAGGGAAAATGGCCGGTCTTTGTCTCTAGGGGCCTGTGGACCTGAGTGGCCAGCGACCTCCAAAAAATCGGTACGATCAAGGATGTTTCGAAGACCCAACATGCCCCCACCTCAAACCTGTGCTGCCCTGACAGTCCCAAGGGAACCCTACAAAAAGACATCAGGAACCTGGACCGGCCACTTTTCTTTCCCAGGGAAAAGAGCCGGTCTTTGTCTCCAGGGGCCTGTGGCCCTGAGTGGCCAGCCAGCTCCAAAAAATGGGAACGAACAAGGATGTGTTGAAGACCCAACCTGCCCCCACCTCAAACCTGTGCTGCCCTGACAGTCCCAAGGGAACCCTACAAACTGACCTCAGGAACCTGGGCTGCCCTTTTTCTTTCCCAGGGAAAAGGGCTGGTCTTTTTTTCCAAAGGCCTAAGGCCCTGAGTGGCCAGCGACCTCCAAAAAATCCAAACGATCAAGGATGTGTTAAAGACCCAACCTGCCCCCACCTCAAAACTGTGCTGCCCTGAAAGTCCCAAGGGAACCCTACAAACTGACATCAGGAACCTGGGCTGGCCACTTTTCTTTCCCAGGGAAAAGGGCCCGTATTTGTCTCCAGGGGCCTGTGGACCTGTGTGGCCAGCGACCTCCAAAAAATCGGTACGATCAAGGATGTTTCGAAGACCCAACATGCCCCCACCTCAAACCTTTGCTGCCTTGACATTCCCAAGGGAACCCTACCAAAAGACATCAGGAACCTGGACCGGCCACTTTTCTTTCCCAGGGAAAAGGGACGGTCTTTGTCTCCAGGGGCCTGCGTCCCGGAGCGGGCTGCGACCTCCAAAAAATCGATACGATCAAGGATGTGTCGAAGACCCAACCTGCCCCCACCTCAAACCTGTGCTGCCCTGACAGTCCCAAGGGAACCCTACAAACTGGAATCAGGAGCCTGGGCTGGCCACTTTTCTTTCCCAAGGAAAAGGGCCGGACTTTGTCTCCAGGGGCCTGTGGCACATAGTGGCCGACTGCCTCCAAAAAATCGGAACGATCAAGGATGTGTCGAAGACCCAACCAGCCCCCACTGCAAACCTCTGCTGCCCCGGCTGTCCCAAGGGAACCCTACAAACTGACATCAGGAACCAGGGCTGGCAACTTTTCTTTCCCGGGGAAAAGGGCCGGACTTTGCCTCCAGGGGCCTGTGGCGCTTAGTGGCCGACGGCCTCCAAAACGTCCAAATGAACTTGGATATCTCCCCGACCCAATATGCTCCCACCTCAAACCTGTGCGGCCCTGACAGTCCCAATTGAACCCTGCAAAATGACATCAGGAACCTGGGCTGACCACTTTTCTTTCCAGGGAAAAGAGCCGGTCTTTGTCTCCAGGGGCTTGTGGCCCTGAGTGGCCAGCCAGCTCCAAAAAATTGGAACGAACAAGGATGTGTTGAAGACCCAACCTGTCCCCACCTCAAGCCTGTGCTGCCCTTACAGTCACAAGGGAACCCTACAAACTGAAATCAGGAACCTGGTCTGGCCCCTTTTCTTTTCCCAGGGAAAATGGCCAGTCTTTGTCTCCAGGGGCCTGCGGACCTGTGTGGCCAGCGACCTCCAAAAAATCGGTACGATCAAGGATGTTTCGAAGACCCAACATGCCCCCACCTCAAACCTTTGCTGCCTTGACATTCCCAAGGGAACCCTACCAAAAGACATCAGGAACCTGGACCGGCCACTTTTCTTTCCCAGGGAAAAGGGCCGGTCTTTGTCTCCAGGGGCCTGCGTCCCAGAGCGGGCAGCGACCTCCAAAAAATCGGTACGATCAAGGATGTGTCGAAGACCCAACCTGCCCCCACCTCAAACCTGTGCTGCCCTGACAGTCCCAAGGGAACCCTACAAACTGACATCAGGAACCTGGTCTGGCCCCTTTTCTTTTCCCAGGGAAAATGGCCGGTCTTTGTCTCCAGGGGCCTGTGGACCTGTGTGGCCAGCGACCTCCAAAAAATCGGTACGATCAAGGATGTTTCGAAGACCCAACATGCCCCCACCTCAAACCTGTGCTGCCCTGACAGTCACAAGGGAACTCTACCAAAAGACATCAGGAACCTGGACCGGCCACTTTTCTTTCCCCGGGCAAAGAGCCGGTCTTTGTCTCCAGGGGCCTTTGGACCTGAGTGGCCAGCGACCTCCAAATAAATCGGTACGATCAAGGATGTTTCGAAGACCCAACATGCCCCCACCTCAAACCTGTGCTGCCCTGACAGTCCCAAGGGAACCCTACCAAAAGACATCAGGAACCTGGACCGGCCACTTTTCTTTCCCAGGGAAAAGAGCTGGTCTTTTTTTCCAAGGGCCTAAGGCCCTGAGTGGCCAGCGACCTCCAAAAAATCCAAACGATCAAGGATGTGTTGAAGACCCAACCTGCCCCCAACTCAAACCTGTGCTGCCCTGACAGTCCTAAGGGAACCCTACAAACTGACATCAGGAACCTGGGCTGGCCACTTTTCTTTCCCAGGGAAAAGGGCCGGTATTTGTCTCCAGGGGCCTGTGGCCCTGAGTGGTTGGCCGCCTCCAAAAAATCGGAACGATCAAGGATGTTTCGAAGACCCAACCTGCCCCCACCTCAAACCTGTGCTGCCCTGACAGTTCCAAGGGAACCCTACAAACTGACATCAGGAACCTGGTCTGGCCCCTTTTCTTTTCCCAGGGAAAATGGCCGGTCTTTGTCTCCAGGGGCCTGTGGACCTGAGTGGCCAGCAACCTCCAAAAAATCGGTACGATCAAGGATGTTTCGAAGACCCAATATGCCCCCACCTCAAACCTTTGCTGCCTTGACATTCCCAAGGGAACACTACCAAAAGACATCAGGAACCTGGACCGGCCACTTTTCTTTCCCAGGGAAAAGAGCCGGTCTTTGTCTCCAGGGGCCTATGGCCCTGAGTGGCCGGCTACCTCCAAAAATCGGAACGATCAAGGATGTGTTGACGACCCAACCTGTCCCCACCTCAAGCCTGTGCTGCCCTGACAGTCCCAAGGGAACCCTACAAACTGGAATCAGGAGCCTGGGCTGGCCCCTTTTCTTTCCCAGGGAAAAGGGCCGGACTTTTTCTCCCGGGGCCTGTGGCGCTTAGTGGCCGACGGCCTCCAAAACGTCCAAATGAACTTGCATATCTCCCCGACCCAATATGCTCCCACCTCAAACCTGTGCGGCCCTGACAGTCCCAAGGGAACCCTGCAAAATGACATCAGGAACCTGGGCTGACCACTTTTCTTTCCAGGGAAAAGAGCCGGTCTTTGTCTCCAGGGGCCTGTGGCCCTGAGTGGCCAGCGACCTCCAAAAAATTGGAACGAACAAGGATGTGTTGAAGACCCAACCTGTCCCCACCTCAAGCCTGTGCTGCCCTGACAGTCACAAGGGAACCCTGCAAACTGAAATCAGGAACCTGGTCTGGCCCCTTTTCTTTTCCCAGGGAAAATGGCCGGTCTTTGTCTCCAGGGGCCTGTGGACCTGAGTGGCTAGCGACCTCCAAAAAATCGGTACGATCAAGGATGTTTCGAAGACCCAACCTGCCCCCACCTCAAACCTGTGCTGCCCTGACAGTCCCAAGGGAACCCTAAAAACTGACCTCAGGAACCTGGGCTGCCCCTTTTCTTTCCCTGGCAAAAGGTCTGGTCTTTTTTTCCCGGGGCCTGTGGCCCTGAGTGGCCGGCTACCTCCAAAAATCGGAACGATCAAGGATGTGTTTAAGACCCAACCTGCCCCCACCTCAAACCTGTGCTGCCCTGACAGTCACAAGGGAACCCTACAAACTGACATCAGGAACCAGGGCTGGCCACTTTTCTTTCCCAGGGAAAAGGGCCGGAATTTGCCTCCAGTGGCCTGTGGCGCTTAGTGGCTGACGGCCTCCAAAACGTCCAAATGAACTTGGATATCTCCCCGACCCAATATGCTCCCACCTCAAACCTGTGCGGCCCTGACAGTCCCAAGGGAACTCTGCAAAATGACATCAGGAACCTGGGCTGACCACTTTTCTTTCCCAGGGAAAAGGGCTGGTCTTTTTTTTCCAAGGGCCTGTGGCCCTGAGCTGTTGGCCGCCTCCAAAAAATCGGAACAATCGAGGATGTTTCGAAGACCCAACATGCCCCCACCTCAAACCTGTGCTGCCCTGACAGTTCCAAGGGAACCCTACAAACTGACATCAGGAACCTGGTCTGGCCACTTTTCTTTCCCAGGGAAAATGGCCGGTCTTTGTCTCTAGGGGCCTGTGGACCTGAGTGGCCAGCGACCTCCAAAAAATCGGTACGATCAAGGATGTTTCAAAGACCCAACATGCCCCCACCTCAAACCTGTGCTGCCCTGACAGTCCCAAGGGAACCCTACCAAAAGACATCAGGAACCTGGACCGGCCACTTTTCTTTCCCAGGGAAAAGAGCCGGTCTTTGTCTCCAGGGGCCTGTGGCCCTGAGTGGCCAGCCAGCTCCAAAAAATCGGAACGAACAAGGATGTGTTGAAGACCCAACCTGCCCCCACCTCAAACCTGTGCTGCCCTGACAGTCCCAAGGGAACCCTACAAACTGACCTCAGGAACCTGGGCTGCCCCTTTTCTTTCCCAGGGAAAAGGGCTGGTCTTTTTTTCCAAAGGCCTAAGGCCCTGAGTGGCCAGCGACCTCCAAAAAATCCAAACGATCAAGGATGTGTTAAAGACCCAACCTGCCCCCACCTCAAAACTGTGCTGCCCTGAAAGTCCCAAGGGAACCCTACAAACTGACATCAGGAACCTGGGCTGGCCAATTTTCTTTCCCAGGGAAAAGGGCCCGTATTTGTCTCCAGGGGCCTGTGGACCTGTGTGGCCAGCGACCTCCAAAAAATCGGTACGATCAAGGATGTTTCGAAGACCCAACATGCCCCCACCTCAAACCTTTGCTGCCTTGACATTCCCAAGGGAACCCTACCAAAAGACATCAGGAACCTGGACCGGCCACTTTTCTTTCCCAGGGAAAAGGGACGGTCTTTGTCTCCAGGGGCCTGCGTCCCGGAGCGGGCTGCGACCTCAAAAAAATCGATACGATCAAGGATGTGTCGAAGACCCAACCTGCCCCCACCTCAAACCTGTGCTGCCCTGACAGTCCCAAGGGAACCCTACAAACTGGAATCAGGAGCCTGGGCTGGCCACTTTTCTTTCCCAAGGAAAAGGGCCGGACTTTGTCTCCAGGGGCCTGTGGCACATAGTGGCCGACTGCCTCCAAAAAATCGGAACGATCAAGGATGTGTCGAAGACCCAACCAGCCCCCACTGCAAACCTCTGCTGCCCCGGCTGTCCCAAGGGAACCCTACAAACTGACATCAGGAACCAGGGCTGGCAACTTTTCTTTCCCGGGGAAAAGGGCGGACTTTGCCTCCAGGGGCCTGTGGCGCTTAGTGGCCGACGGCCTCCAAAACGTCCAAATGAACTTGGATATCTCCCCGACCCAATATGCTCCCACCTCAAACCTGTGCGGCCCTGACAGTCCCAATTGAACCCTGCAAAATGACATCAGGAACCTGGGCTGACCACTTTTCTTTCCAGGGAAAAGAGCCGGTCTTTGTCTCCAGGGGCTTGTGGCCCTGAGTGGTCAGCCGCCTCCAAAAAATCGGAATGATCGAGGATGTTTCGAAGACCCAACCTGCCCCCCACCTCAAACCTGTGCGGCCCGGACAGTCCCAAGGGAACCCTACAAACTGACATCAGGAACCTGGTCTGGCCTATTTTCTTTTCCCAGGGAAAATGGCCGGTCTTTGTCTCCAGGGGCCTGTGGACCTGAGCGGCCAGCGACCTCCAAAAAATCGGTACGATCCAGGATGTTTCGAAGACCCAACATGCCCCCACCTCAAACCTGTGCTGCCCTGACAGTCCCAAGGGAACCCTACCAAAAGACATCAGGAACCTGGACCGGCCACTTTTCTTTCCCAGGGAAAAGACCGGTCTTTGTCTCCAGGGGCCTACGGCCCTGAGTGGCCAGCCAGCTCCAAAAAATCGGAACGAACAAGGATGTGTTGAAGACCCAACCTGCCCCCCCCCTCAAACCTGTGCTGCCCTGACAGTCCCAAGGGAACCCTACAAACTGACCTCAGGAACCTGGGCTGCCCCTTTTCTTTCCCAGGGAAAAGGGCTGGTCTTTTTTTTCCAAGGGCCTAAGGCCCTGAGTGGCCAGCGACCTCCAAAAAATCCAAACGATCAAGGATGTGTTGAAGACCCAACCTGCCCCCACCTCAAACCTGTGCTCCCCTGACAGTCCCAAGGGAACCCTACAAACTGACATCAGGAACCTGGGCTGGCCACTTTTCTTTCCCAGGGAAAAGGGCCCGTATTTGTCTCCAGGGGCCTGTGGCCCTGAGTGGTTGGCCGCCTCCAAAAAATCGGAACGATCGAGGTTGTTTCGAAGACCCAACCTGCCCCCACCTCAAACCTGTGCTGCCCTGATAGTTCCAAGGGAACCCTACAAATTGACATCAGGAACCTGGTCTGGCCCCTTTTCTTTTCCCAGGGAAAATGGCCGGTCTTTGTCTCCAGGGGCCTGTGGCCCTGAGTGGCCAGCCAGCTCCAAAAAATCGGTACGATCAAGGATGTTTCGAAGACCCAACCTGCCCCCACCTCAAACCTGTGCTGCCCTGACAGTCCCAAGGGAACCCTACAAACTGACATCAGGAACCTGGTCTGGCCACTTTTCTTTCCCAGGGAAAAGGGCTGGTCTTTTTTTTCCAGGGGCCTATGGCCCTGAGTGGCCGGCTACCTCCAAAAATCGGAACGATCAAGGATGTGTTAACCACCCAACCTGTCCCCACCTCAAGCCTGTGCTGCCCTGACAGTCACAAGGGAACCCTACAAACTGACATCAGGAACCTGGTCTGGCCCCTTTTCTTTTCCCAGGGAAAATGGCCGGTATTTGTCTCCAGGGGCCTGTGGACCTGAGTGGCCAGTGACCTCCAAAAAATCGGAACAAACAAGGATGTTTCGAAGACCCAACATGCCCCCACCTCAAACCTGTGCTGCCCTGACAGTCCCAAGGGAACCCTACCAAAAAACATCAGGAACCTGGACCGGCCACTTTTCTTTCCCAGGGAAAAGAGCCGGTCTTTGTCTCCAGGGGCCTGGGGCCCTGAGTGGCCAGCCAGCTCCAAAAAATCAGAACGAACAAGGATGTGTTGAAGACCCAACCTGCCCCCACCTCAAACCTGTGCTGCCCTGACAGTCCCAAGGGAACCCTACAAACTGACATCAGGAACCTGGGCTGCCCCTTTTCTTTCCCAGGGAAAAGGGCTGGTCTTTTTTTCCAAGGGCCTAAGGCCCTGAGTGGCCAGCGACCTCCAAAAAATCGGTACGATCAAGGATGTGTTGAAGACCCAACCTGCCCCCACCTCAAACCTGTGCTGCCCTGACAGTCCCAAGGGAACCCTACAAACTGACATCAGGAACCTGGATGGCCACTTTTCTTTCCCAGGGAAAAGGGCCCGTATTTGTCTCCAGGGGCCTGTGGCCCTGAGTGGTTGGCCGCCTCCAAAAAATCGGAACGATCGAGGATGTTTCGAAGACCCAACCTGCCCCCACCTCAAACCTGTGCTGCCCTGACAGTTCCAAGGGAACCCTACAAATTGACATCAGGAACCTGGTCTGGCCCCTTTTCTTTTCCCAGGGAAAATGGCCGGTCTTTGTCTCCAGGGGCCTGTGGACCTGTGTGGCCAGCGACCTCCAAAAAATCGGTACGATCAAGGATGTTTCGAAGACCCAACATGCCCCCACCTCAAACCTGTGCTGCCTTGACATTCCCAAGGGAACCCTACCAAAAGACATCAGGAACCTGGACCGGCCACTTTTCTTTCCCAGGGAAAAGGGACGGTCTTTTTTTTCCAGGGGCCTGCGTCCCGGAGCGGGCAGCGACCTCCAAAAAATCGGTACGATCAAGGATGTGTCGAAGACCCAACCTGCCCCCACCTCAAACCTGTGCTGCCCTGACAGTCCCAAGGGAACCCTACAAACTGACATCAGGAACCTGGTCTTGCCCTTTTTCTTTTCCCAGGGAAAATTGCCGGTCTTTGTCTCCAGGGGCCTGTGGACCTGTGTGGCCAGCGACCTCCAAAAATCGGTACGATCAAGGATGTTTCGAAGACCCAACATGCCCCCACCTCAAACCTTTGCTGCCTTGACATTCCCAAGGGAACCCTACCAAAAGACATCAGGAACCTGGACCGGCCACTTTTCTTTCCCAGGGAAAAGGGACGGTCTTTGTCTCCAGGGGCCTGCGTCCCGGAGCGGGCTGCGACCTCCAAAAAATCGGTACGATCAAGGATGTGTCGAAGACCCAACCTGCCCCCACCTCAAACCTGTGCTGCCCTGACAGTCCCAAGGGAACCCCTACAAACTGACATCAGGAACCTGGGCTGGCCACTTTTCTTTCCCAGGGAAAAGGGCCGGTCTTTGTCTCCAGGGGCCTGTGGCTCTGAGTGGTTGGCCGCCTCCAAAAAATCGGAACGATCGAGGATGTTTCGAAGACCCAACCTGCCCCCACCTTAAACGTGTGCTGCCCTGACAGTTCCAAGGGAACCCTACAAACTGAAATCAGGAACCTGGTCTGGCCCCTTTTCTTTTCCCAGGAAAATGGCCAGTCTTTGTCTCAGGGGCCTGCGGACCTGTGTGGCCAGCGACCTCCAAAAAATCGGTACGATCAAGGATGTATCGAAGACCCAACATGCCCCCACCTCAAACCTTTGCTGCCTTGACATTCCCAAGGGAACCCTACCAAAAGACATCAGGAACCTGGACCGGCCACTTTTCTTTCCCAGGGAAAAGGGCCGGACTTTGTCTCCAGGGGCCTGCGTCCCGGAGCGGGCAGCGACCTCCAAAAAATCGGTACGATCAAGGATGTGTCGAAGACCCAACCTGCCCCCACCTCAAACCTGTGCTG
Source organism: Anomalospiza imberbis (assembly GCF_031753505.1). Taxonomy (NCBI): domain Eukaryota; kingdom Metazoa; phylum Chordata; class Aves; order Passeriformes; family Viduidae; genus Anomalospiza; species Anomalospiza imberbis. The sequence continues at coordinate 35,487 of NW_027099349.1, forward strand.
CCCTGACAGTCCCAAGGGAACCCTACAAACTGACATCAGGAACCTGGTCTGGCCCCTTTTTTTTTTCCCAGGGAAAATGGCCGGTCTTTGTCTCCAGGGGCCTGTGGACCTGTGTGGCCAGCGACCTCCAAAAAATCGGTACGATCAAGGATGTTTCGAAGACCCAACATGCCCCCACCTCAAACCTGTGCTGCCCTGACAGTCACAAGGGAACTCTACCAAAAGACATCAGGAACCTGGACCGGCCACTTTTCTTTCCCGGGAAAAGAGCCGGTCTTTGTCTCCAGAGGCCTTTGGACCTGAGTGGCCAGCGACCTCCAAATAAATCGGTACGATCAAGGATGTTTCGAAGACCCAACATGCCCCCACCTCAAACCTGTGCTGCCCTGACAGTCCCAAGGGAACCCTACCAAAAGACATCAGGAACCTGGACCGCCACTTTTCTTTCCCAGGGAAAAGAGCTGGTCTTTTTTTCCAAGGGCCTAAGGCCCTGAGTGGCCAGCGACCTCCAAAAAATCCAAACGATCAAGGATGTGTCGAAGACCCAACCAGCCCCCACCGCAAACCTGTGCTGCCCTGGCTGTGCCAAGGGAACCCTACAAACTGACATCAGGAACCAGGGCTGGCCACTTTTCTTTCCCAGGGAAAAGGCCGGACTTTGCCTCCAGGGGCCTGTGGCGCTTAGTGGCCGACGGCCTCCAAAACGTCCAAATGAACTTGGATATCTCCCCGACCCAATATGCTCCCACCTCAAACCTGTGCGGCCCGGACAGTCCCAAGGGAACCCTGCAAAATGACATCAGGAACCTGGGCTGACCACTTTTCTTTCCCAGGGAAAAGAGCCGGTCTTTGTCTCCAGGGGCCTGTTGCCCTGAGTGGTTGGCCGCCTCCAAAAAATCGGAACGATCGAGGATGTTTCGAAGACCCAACCTGCCCCCACCTCAAACCTGTGCGGCCCGGACAGTCCCAAGGGAACCCTACAAACTGACATCAGGAACCTGGGCTGCCCCTTTTCTTTCCCTGGGAAAAGGGCTGGTCTTTTTTTTCCAGGGGCCTATGGCCCTGAGTGGCCAGCTACCTCCAAAAATTGGAACGATCAAGGATGTGTTGACGACCCAACCAGTCCCCACCTCAAGCCTGTGCTGCCCTGACAGTCACAAGGGAACCCTACAAACTGACATTAGGAACCTGGTCTGGCCCCTTTTCTTTTCCCAGGAAAATGGCCGGTCTTTGTCTCCAGGGGCCTGTTGCCCTGAGTGGTTGGCCGCCTCCAAAAAATCGGAACGATCGTGGATGTTTCGAAGACCCAACCTGCCCCCACCTCAAACCTGTGCTGCCCTGACAGTTCCAAGGGAACCCTACAAACTGACATCAGGAACCTGGTCTGGCCCTTTTTCTTTTCCCAGGGAAAATTGCCGGTCTTTGTCTCCAGGGGCCTGTGGACCTGTGTGGCCAGCGACCTCCAAAAATCGGTACGATCAAGGATGTTTCGAAGACCCAACCTGCCCCCACCTCAAACCTTTGCTGCCTTGACATTCCCAAGGGAACCCTACCAAAAGACATCAGGAACCTGGACCGGCCACTTTTCTTTCCCAGGGAAAAGGGACGGTCTTTGTCTCCAGGGGCCTGCGTCCGCGAGCGGGCTGCGACCTCCAAAAAATCGGTACGATCAAGGATGTGTCGAAGACCCAACCTGCCCCCACCTCAAACCTGTGCTGCCCTGACAGTCCCAAGGGAACCCTACAAACTGACATCAGGAACCTGGGCTGGCCACTTTTCTTTCCCAGGGAAAATGGCCGGTCTTTGTCTCCAGGGGCCTGTGGCTCTGAGTGGTTGGCCGCCTCCAAAAAATCGGAACGATCGAGGATGTTTCGATGACCCAACCTGCCCCCACCTCAAACGTGTGCTGCCCTGACAGTTCCAAGGGAACCCTACAAACTGAAATCAGGAACCTGGTCTGGCCCCTTTTCTTTTCCAGGGAAAATGGCCAGTCTTTGTCTCCAGGGGCCTGCGGACCTGTGTGGCCAGCGACCTCCAAAAAATCGGTACGATCAAGGATGTATCGAAGACCCAACATGACCCCACCTCAAACCTTTGCTGCCTTGACATTCCCAAGGGAACCTACCAAAAGACATCAGGAACCTGGACCGGCCACTTTTCTTTCCCAGGGAAAAGGGCAGACTTTGTCTCCAGGGGCCTGCGTCCCGGAGCGGGCAGCGACCTCCAAAAAATCGGTACGATCAAGGATGTGTCGAAGACCCAACCTGCCCCCACCTCAAACCTGTGCTGCCCTGACAGTCCCAAGGGAACCCTACAAACTGACATCAGGAACCTGGTCTGGCCCCTTTTTTTTTTCCCAGGGAAAATGGCCGGTCTTTGTCTCCCGGGGCCTGTGGACCTGTGTGGCCAGCGACCTCCAAAAAATCGGTACGATCAAGGATGTTTCGAAGACCCAACATGCCCCCCACCTCAAACCTGTGCTGCCCTGACAGTCACAAGGGAACTCTACCAAAAGACATCAGGAACCTGGACCGGCCACTTTTCTTTCCCCGGGAAAAGAGCCGGTCTTTGTCTCCAGGGGCCTTTGGACCTGAGTGGCCAGCGACCTCCAAATAAATCGGTACGATCAAGGATGTTTCGAAGACCCAACATGCCCCCACCTCAAACCTGTGCTGCCCTGACAGTCCCCAAGGGAACCCTACCAAAAGACATCAGGAACCGGGACCGGCCACTTTTCTTTCCCAGGAAAAGAGCTGGTCTTTTTTTCCAAGGGCCTAAGGCCCTGAGTGGCCAGCGACCTCCAAAAAATCCAAACGATCAAGGATGTGTTGAAGACCCAACCTGCCCCCTACTCAAACCTGTGCTGCCCTGACAGTCCTAAGGGAACCCTACAAACTGACATCAGGAACCTGGGCTGGCCACTTTTCTTTCCCAGGGAAAAGGGCCGGTATTTGTCTCCAGGGCCTGTGGCCCTGAGTGGTTGGCCGCCTCCAAAAAATCGGAACGATCAAGGATGTTTCGAAGACCCAACATGCCCCCACCTCAAACCTGTGCTGCCCTGACAGTTCCAAGGGAACCCTACAAACTGACATCAGGAACCTGGTCTGGCCCCTTTTCTTTTCCCAGGGAAAATGGCCGGTCTTTGTCTCCAGGGGCCTGTGGACCTGAGTGGCCAGCGACCCTCGAAAAAATCGGTACGATCAAGGATGTTTCGAAGACCCAACATGCCCCCACCTCAAACCTGTGCTGCCTTGACATTCCCAAGGGAACCCTACCAAAAGACATCAGGAACCTGGACCGGCCACTTTTCTTTCCCAGGGAAAAGAGCCGGTCTTTGTCTCCAGGGGCCTGTGGCCCTGAGTTGCCAGCCAGCTCCAAAAAATCGGAACGAACAAGGATGTGTTGAAGACCCAACCTGCCCCACCTCAAACCTGTGCTGCCCTGACAGTCCCAAGGGAACCCTACAAACTGACATCAGGAACCTGGGCTGCCCCTTTTCTTTCCCTGGGAAAAGGGCTGGTCTTATTTTTCCAGGGGCCTATGGCCCTGAGTGGCCGGCTACCTCCAAAAATCGGAACGATCAAGGATGTGTTGACGACCCAACCTGTCCCCACTTCAAGCCTGTGCTGCCCCGACAGTCCCAAGGGAACCCTACAAACTGGAATCAGGAGCCTGGGCTGGCCACTTTTCTTTCCCAGGGAAAAGGGCCGGACTTTGTTTCCCGGGGCCTGTGGCGCTTAGTGGCCGACGGCCTCCAAAACGTCCAAATGAACTTGGATATCTCCCCGACCCAATATGCTCCCACCTCAAACCTGTGCGGCCCTGACAGTCCCAAGGGAACCCTGCAAAATGACATCAGGAACCTGGGCTGACCACTTTTCTTTCCCAGGGAAAAGAGCCGGTCTTTGTCTCCAGGGGCCTGTGGCCCTGAGTGGCCAGCGACCTCCAAAAAATTGGAACGAACAAGGATGTGTTGAAGACCCAACCTGTCCCCACCTCAAGCCTGTGCTGCCCTGACAGTCACAAGGGAACCCTGCAAACTGAAATCAGGAACCTGGTCTGGCCCCTTTTCTTTTCTTAGGGAAAATGGCCGGTCTTTGTCTCCAGGGGCCTGTGGACCTGAGTGGCTAGCGACCTCCAAAAAATCGGTACGATCAAGGATGTTTCGAAGACCCAACATGCCCCCACCTCAAACCTGTGCTGCCCTGACAGTCCCAAGGGAAC
>NW_027099350.1:0-37432 GCF_031753505.1 Anomalospiza imberbis
GGGAAAAGAAAAGGGGCCAGACCAGGTTCCTGATGTCAGTTTTTAGGGTTCCCTTGTGACTGTCAGGGCAGCACAGGTTTGAGGTGGGGACATGTTGGGTCTTCGACACATCCTTGATCGTTCCGATTTTTTGGAGCTGGCAGGCAACTAATGGCCAGAGGCCCCAGGAGACAAATAACGGCCCTTTTCCCAGCGAAAGAAAGGGGCAGCCCAGGTTCCTGATGTCAGTTTGTAGAGTTCCCTTGAGACTGTCAGGGCAGCACAGTTTTGAGGTGGGGTCAGGTTGGGTCTTCGACACATCCTTGATCGTTTGGATTTTTTGGAGGTAGCCGGCCACTCAGGGCCACAGGCCCCTAGGGACAAAGTCCGGCCCTTTTCCCTGGGAAAGAAAAGTGGCCAGCCCAGGTTCCTGATGTCAGTTTGTAGGGTTCCCAGGGGATTGCCAGAGCAGCACAGTTTTGCGGTGGGGGCTGGTTGGGTCTTCGACACATACTTGTTCGTTCCGATTTTTTGGAGCTGGCTGGCCACTGAGGGCCACAGGCCCCTGGAGACAAAGACCAGCCCTTTTCCCAGGGAAAAGAAAAGGGGCCAGACCAGGTTCCTGATGTCAGTTTGTAGGGTTCCCTTGGGACTGTCAGGGCAGCACTGGTTTGAGGTGGGGGCAGGTTTGGTTTGGGGCACATCCTTGATCGTTCCGATTTTTTGGAGGTGGCTGGCCACTAAGGGACCACAGCCCCAGGAGACAAAGACCGGCCCTTTCCCCTGGGAAAGAAAAGGGGCCAGCCCAGGTTCCTGATGTCAGTTTGTAGGGTTCCCTTGTGACTGTCAGGGCAACACAGGTTTGAGGTTGGGGCAGGCTGGGTCTGGGGCACATCCTTGTTCGTTTTGATTTTTTGGAGGAAGCCAACAACTCAGGGGCGCAGGCCCCTGGAGACAAAGACCGTCCCTTTTCCCTGGGAACGAAAACGGGCCAGCCCAGGTTCCTGATGTCTTTTGGTAGGGTTCCCTTGTCACTGTCAGGGCAGCACAGGTTTGAGGTGGGGGCAGGTTGGGTCTTCGACACATACTTGTTCGTTCTGATTTTTTGGAGCTGGCTGGCCACTGAGGGCCACAGGCCCCTGGAGACAAAGACCAGCCCTTTTCCCAGGGAAAAGAAAAGGGGCAGCCCAGGTTCCTGATGTCAGTTTGTAGGGTTCCCTTGGGACTGTCAGGGCAGCACAGGTTTGAGGTGGGGGCAGGCTGGGTCTTCAACACATCCTTGATAGTTCCGATTTTTGGAAGCAGCCGGCCACCCAGGGCCATAGGCCCCTTGAAAAAAAGACCAGCCCATTTCCCTGGGAAAGAAAAGTGGCCACCCCAGGTTCCTATGCCAGTTTGTAGGGTTCCCTTGTCACTGTCAGGGCAGCACAGGTTTCAGGTGGGGGCATGTGGGGTCTTCGACACATCCTTGATCGTACCGATTTTTTGGAGGTCGCTGGCCACTGAGGGCCACAGGCCCCTGGAGACAAAGACCGGCCATTTTCCCTGGGAAAAGAAAAGGGGCCAGACCAGCTTCCTGATGTCAGTTTGTAGGGTTCCCTTGTCACTGTCAGGGCAGCACTGGTTTGAGGTGGGGGCAGGTTTGGTTTGGGGCACATCCTTGATCGTTCCGATTTTTTGGAGGTGGCTGGCCACTAAGGGACCACGGCCCCTGGAAAAAAAGACCAGCCCATTTCCCTGGGAAAGAAAAGTGGCCACCCCAGGTTCCTATGCCAGTTTGTAGGGTTCCCTTGTCACTGTCAGGGAAGCACAGTTTTGCGGTGGGGGCTGGTTGGGTCTTCGACACATACTTGTTCGTTCCGATTTTTTGGAGCTGGCTGGCCACTGAGGGCCACAGGCCCCTGGAGACAAAGACCAGCCCTTTTCCCAGGGAAAAGAAAAGGGGCAGCCCAGGTTCCGGATGTCAGTTTGTAGGGTTCCCTTGTCACTGTCAGGGCAGCACTGGTTTGAGGTGGGGGCAGGTTTGGTTTGGGGCACATCCTTGATCGTTCCGATTTTTTGGAGGTGGCTGGCCACTAAGGGACCACGGCCCCTGGAAAAAAAGACCAGCCCTTTTCCCTGGGAAAGAAAAGTGGCCACCCCAGGTTCCTATGCCAGTTTGTAGGGTTCCCTTGGGACTGTCAGGGCAGCACAGGTTTGAGGTTGGGGCAGGCTGGGTCTGGGGCACATCCTTGTTCGTTTTGATTTTTTGGAGGCAGCCAACAACTCAGGGGCGCAGGCCCCTGGAGAAAAGGACCGTCCCTTTTCCCTGGGGAAGAATAGGGGCCACCCCAGGTTCCTGATGTCAGTTTGTAGGGTTCCCTTGGGACTGTCAGGGCAGCACAGGTTTGAGGTGGGGGCAGGTTGGTTTGGGGCACATCCTTGTTCATTTTGATTTTTTGGAGGTCGCTGGCCGCTGCGGACAACAGGCCCCCGAGACAAAGTCCGGCCCTTTTCCCTGGGAAAGAAAAGAGTCCAGCCCAGGTTCCTGATGTCTTTTGGTAGGGTTCCCTTGTCACTGTCAGGGCAGCACAGGTTTGAGGTGGGGGCATGTGGGGTCTTCGACACATCCTTGATCGTACCGATTTTTTGGAGGTCGCTGGCCACTCAGAGCCACAGGCCCCTGGAGACAAAGACCGGCCATTTTCCCTGAAAAAGAAACGGGGCCAGACCAGGTTCCTGATGTCAGTTTTTAGGGTTCCCTTGGGACTGCCAGGGCAGCACAGTTTTGCGGTGGGGGCTGGTTGGGTCTTCGACACATACTTGTTCGTTCCGATTTTTTGGAGCTGGCTTGCCACTGAGGGCCACAGGCCCCTGGAGACAAAGACCAGCCCTTTTCCCAGGGAAAAGAAAAGGGGCAGCCCAGGTTCCTTATGTCAGTTTTTAGGGTTCCCTTGGGACTGTCAGGGCAGCACTGGTTTGAGGTGGGGGCAGGTTTGGTTTGGGGCACGACCTTGATCGTTCCGATTTTTTTGAGGTGGCTGGCCACTAAGGGACCACAGCCCCAGGAGACAAATACCGGCCCTGTTCCCAGGGAAAGAAAAGGGGCAGCCCAGGTTCCTGATGTCAGTTTGTAGGGTTCCCTTGGGACTGTCAGGGCAGCACAAGTTTGAGGTGGGGGCAGGTTGGGTCTTCGTCACATCCTTGATCGTTCCGATTTTTTGGAGGCAGCCAACCACTCAGGGCCACAGCCCCGGGAGACAAAGACCGGCCCTTTTCCCTGGGAAAGAAAAGGGGCCAGCCCAGGTTCCTGATGTCAGTTTGTAAGGTTCCCTTGTGACTGTCAGGGCAGCACAGGTTTGAGGTTGGGGCAGGCTGGGTCTGGGGCACATCCTTGTTCGTTTTGATTTTTTGGAGGCAGCCAACAACTCAGGGGCGCAGGCCCCTGCAGACAAAGACCGTCCCTTTTCCCTGGGTAAGAAAAGGGGCCAGCCCAGGTTCCTGATGTCAGTTTGTAGGGTTCCCTTGTCACTGTCAGGGCAGCACAGGTTTGAGGTGGGGGCAGGTTGGGTCTTCAACACATACTTGTTCTTTCCGATTTTTTGGAGCTGGCTGGCCACTGAGGGCCACAGGCCCCTGGAGACAAAGACCAGCCCTTTTCCCAGGGAAAAGAAAAGGGGCAGCCCAGGTTCCTGATGTCAGTTTTTAGGGTTCCCTTGGGACTGTCAGGGCAGCACAGGTTTGAGGTGGGGGCAGGTTGGGTCTTCAACACATCCTTGATCGTTCCGATTTTTGGAGGCAGCCGGCCACTGAGGCCCATAGGCCACTGGAAAAAAAGACCAGCCCATTTCCCTGGGAAAGAAAAGTGGCCAGCCCAGGCTCCTGATGTCTTTTGGTAGGGTTCCCTTGTCACTGTCAGGGCAGAACAGGTTTGAGGTGGGGGCATGTGGGGTCTTCGACACATCCTTGATCGTACCGATTTTTTGGAGGTTGCTGGCCACTCAGAGCCACAGGCCCCTGCAGACAAAGACCGGCCATTTTCCCTGGGAAAAGAAAAGGGGCCAGACCAGGTTCCTGATGTCAGTTTGTAGGGTTCCCTTGGGACTGCCAGGGCAGCACAGTTTTGCGGTGGGGGCTGGTTGGGTCTTCGACACATACTTGTTCGTTCCGATTTTTTGGAGCTGGCTGGCCACTGAGGGCCACAGGCCCCTGGAGACAAAGACCAGCCCTTTTCCCAGGGAAAAGAAAAGGGGCAGCCCAGGTTCCTGATGTCAGTTTTTAGGGTTCCCTTGGGACTGTCAGGGCAGCACTGGTTTGAGGTGGGGGCAGGTTGGGTTTGGGGCACATCCTTGATCGTTCCGATTTTTTGGAGGTGGCTGGCCACTAAGGGACCACGGCCCCTGGAAAAAAAGACCAGCCCTTTTCCCTGGAAAGAAAAGTGGCCACCCCAGGTTCCTATGCCAGTTTCTAGGGTTCCCTTGGGACTGTCAGGGCAGCACAGGTTTGAGGTGGGGGCAGGTTGGGTCTTCGACACATACTTGTTCGTTCCGATTTTTTGGAGCTGGCTGGCCACTCAGGGCCACAGGCCCCTGGAGACAAAGACCAGCCCTTTTCCCAGGGAAAAGAAAAGGGGCAGCCCAGGTTCCTGATGTCAGTTTGTAGGGTTCCCTTGGGACTGTCAGGGCAGCACAGGTTTGAGGTGGGGGCAGGTTGGGTCTTCGACACATCCTTGATCGTTCCGATTTTTGGAGGCAGCCGGCCACTGAGGCCCATAGGCCACTGGAAAAAAAGACCAGCCCATTTCCCTGGGAAAGAAAAGTGGCCAGCCCAGGCTCCTGATGTCTTTTGGTAGGGTTCCCTTGTCACTGTCAGGGCAGCACAGGTTTGAGGTGGGGGCATGTGGGGTCTTCGACACATCCTTGATCGTACCGATTTTTTGGAGGTCGCTGGCCACTCAGAGCCACAGGCCCCTGGAGAAAAACACCGGCCATTTTCCCTGGGAAAAGAAAAAAGGCCAGACCAGGTTCCTGATGTCAGTTTGTAGGGTTCCCAGGGGACTGCCAGAGCAGCACAGTTTTGCGGTGGGGGCTGGTTGGGTCTTCGACACATACTTGTTCGTTCCGATTTTTTGGAGCTGGCTGGCCACTGAGGGCCACAGGCCCCTGGAGACAAAGACCAGCCCTTTTCCCAGGGAAAAGAAAAGGGGCAGCCCAGGTTCCTGATGTCAGTTTGTAGGGTTCCCTTGGGACTGTCAGGGCAGCACTGGTTTGAGGTGGGGGCAGGTTTGGTTTGGGGCACATCCTTGATCGTTCCGATTTTTTGGAGGTGGCTGGCCACTAAGGGACCACGGCCCCAGGAGACAAGTACCGGCCCTGTTCCCAGGGAAAGAAAAGGGGCAGCCCAGGTTCCTGATGTCAGTTTGTAGGGTTCCCTTGGGACTGTCAGGGCAGCACAGGTTTGAGGTGGGGGCAGGCTGGGTCTTCAACACATCCTTGATCGTTCCGATTTTTGGAGGTAGCCGGCCACTCAGGGCCACAGGCCCCTGGAGACAAAGACCGGCCCTTTTCCTGGGAAAGAAAAGGGGCAAGCCCAGGTTCCTGATGTCAGTTTGTAGGGTTCTCTTGTTACTGTCAGGGCAGCACAGGTTTGAGGTTGGGGCAGGCTGGGTCTGGGGCACATCCTTGTTCGTTTTGATTTTTTGGAGGCAGCCAACAACTCAGGGGCGCAGGCCCCTGGAGACAAAGACCAGCCCATTTCCCTGGGAAAGAAAAGTGGCCAGACCAGGTTCCTGATGTCAGTTTGTAGGGTTCCCTTGGGACTGCCAGGGCAGCACAGTTTTGCGGTGGGGGCTGGTTGGGTCTTCGACACATACTTGTTCGTTCCGATCTTTTGGAGCTGGCTGGCCACTGAGGGCCACAGGCTCCTGGAGACAAAGACCAGCCCTTTTCCCTGGGAAAAGAAAAGGGGCAGCCCAGGTTCCTGATGTCAGTTTTTAGGGTTCCCTTGGGACTGTCAGGGCAGCACTGGTTTGAGGTGGGGGCAGGTTTGGTTTGGGGCACATCCTTGTTCGTTTTGATTTTATGGAGGCAGCCAAACTCAGGGGCGCAGGGCCCTGGAGACAAAGACCGTCCCTTTTCCCTGGGAAAGAAAAGGGGCCACCCCAGGTTCCTGATATCAGTTTGTAGAGTTTCCTTGAGACTGTCAGGGCAGCACTGGTTTGAGGTGGGGGCAGGTTTGGTTTTGGGCACATCCTTGATTGTTCCGATTTTTTGGAGGTGGCTGGCCACTAAGAGACCACGGCCCCAGGAGACAAATACCGGCCCTGTTCCCAGGGAAAGAAAAGGGGCAGCCCAGGTTCCTGATGTCAGTTTGTAGGGTTCCCTTGGGACTGTCAGGGCAGCACAGTTTTGCAGTGGGGGCAGGCTGGGTCTTAAACACATCCTTGATCGTTCCGATTTTTGGAGGTAGCCGGCCACTCAGGGCAATAGGCCCCTTGAAAAAAAGACCAGCCCTTTTCCCTGGGAAAGAAAAGTGGCCACCCCAGGTTCCTATGCCAGTTTGTAGGGTTCCCTTGGGACTGTCAGGGCAGCAAAGGTTTGAGGTGGGGGCAGGTTGGGTCTTCGACACATCCTTGATCGTTCCGATTTTTTGGAGGCAGCCAACTACTCAGGGCCACAGGCCCCTGGAGTCAAAGACCGGCCCTTTTCCCTGGGAAAGAAAAGGGGCCAGCCCAGGTTCCTGATGTCAGTTTGTAGGGTTCCCTTGGGACTGTCAGGGCAGCACAGGTTTGAGGTTGGGGCAGGCTGGGTCTGGGGCACATCCTTGTTCGTTTTGATTTTTTGGAGGCAGCCAAAAACTCAGGGGCGCAGGCCCCTGGAGACAAAGACCGTCCCTTTTCCCTGGGAAAGAAAAGGGGCCACCCCAGGTTCCTGATATCAGTTTGTAGAGTTCCCTTGAGACTGTCAGGGCAGCACAGGTTTGAGGTGGGGGCATGTGGGGTCTTCGACACATCCTTGATCGTACCGATTTTTTGGAGGTCGCTGGCCACTCAGAGCCACAGGCCCCTGGAGACAAAGACCGGCCATTTTCCCTGGGAAAAAGAAAAGGGGCCAGACCAGGTTTCTGATGTCAGTTTGTAGGGTTCCCTTGTGACTGTCAGGGCAGCACAGGTTTGAGGTGGGGACATGTTGGGTCTTCGACACATCCTTGATCGTTCCGATTTTTTGGAGCTGGCAGGCAACGAATGGCCAGAGGCCCTAGGAGACAAATACCGGCCCTTTTCCCAGGGAAAGAAAAGGGGCAGCCCAGGTTCCTGATGTCAGTTTGTAGAGTTCCCATGAGACTGTCAGGGCGGCACAGTTTTGAGGTGGGGTCAGGTTGGGTCTTCGACACATCCTTGATCGTTTGGATTTTTTGGAGGTAGCCGGCCACTCAGGGCCACAGGCCCCTGGAGACAAAGTACGGCCCTTTTCCCTGGGAAAGAAAAGTGGCCAGCCCAGGTTCCTGATGTCAGTTTGTAGGGTTCCCAGGGGACTGCCAGAGCAGCACAGTTTTGCGGTGAGGGCTGGTTGGGTCTTCGACACATACTTGTTTGTTCCGATTTTTTGGAGCTGGATGGCCACTGAGGGCCACAGGCCCCTGGAGACAAAGACCAGCCCTTTTCCCAGGGAAAAGAAAAGGGGCAGCCCAGGTTCCTGATGTCAGTTTTTAGGGTTCCCTTGGGACTGTCAGGGCAGCACTGGTTTGAGGTGGGGGCAGGTTTGGTTTGGAGCACATCCTTGATCGTTCCGATTTTTTGGAGGTGGCTGGCCACTAAGAGACCACAGCCCCAGGAGACAAATACCGGCCCTGTTCCCAGGGAAAAGAAAAGAGGCAGCCCAGGTTCCTGATGTCAGTTTGTAGGGTTCCCTTGGGACTGTCAGGCAGCACAGGTTTGCGGTGGGGGCAGGCTGGGTCTTCAACACATCCTTGATCATTCCGATTCTTGGAGGTAGCCGGCCACTCAGGGCCATAGGCCCCTGGAAAAAAAGACCAGCCCTTTTCCCTGGGAAAGAAAAGTGGCCACCCCAGGTTCCTATGCCAGTTTGTAGGGTTCCCTTGGGACTGTCAGGGCAGCACAGGTTTGAGGTGGGGGCAGGTTGGGTCTTCGACACATCCTTGATCGTTCCGATTTTTTGGAGGCAGCCAACTACTCAGGGCCACAGGCCCCTGGAGACAAAGACCGGCCCTTTTCCCTGGGAAAGAAAAGGGGCCAGCCCAGGTTCCTGATGTCAGTTTGTAGGGTTCCCTTGTGACTGTCAGGGCAGCACAGGTTTGAGGTTGGGGCAGGCTGGGTCTGGGGCACATCCTTGTTCGTTTTGATTTTTTGGAGGCAGCCAAAAACTCAGGGGCGCAGGCCCCTGGAGACAAAGACCGTCCCTTTTCCCTGGGGAAGAATAGGGGCCACCCCAGGTTCCTGATGTCAGTTTGTAGGGTTCCCTTGGGGCTGTCAGGGCAGCACAGGTTTGAGGTGGGGGCAGGTTGGGTTTGGAGCACATCCTTGTTCATTTTGATTTTTTGGAGGTCGCTGGCCGCTGCGGACAACAGGCCCCCCGAGACAAAGTCCGGCCCTTTTCCCTGGGAAAGAAAAGGGGCCAGCCCAGGTTCCTGATGTCAGTTTGTAGGGTTCCCTTGTGACTGTCAGGGCAGCACAGGTTTGAGGTGGGGGCAGGCTGGGTCTGGGGCACATCCTTGTTCGTTTTGATTTTTTGGAGGCAGCCAACAACTCAGGGGCGCAGGCCCCTGGAGACAAAGACCGTCCCTTTTCCCTGGGGAAGAATAGGGGCCACCCCAGGTTCCTGATGTCAGTTTGTAGGGTTCCCTTGGGACTGTCAGGGCAGCACAGGTTTGAGGTGGGGGCAGGTTGGGTTTGGGGCACATCCTTGTTCATTTTGATTTTTTGGAGGTCGCTGGCCGCTGCGGACAAAAGGCCCCCTGCGACAAAGTCCGGCCCTTTTCCCTGGGAAAGAAAAGAGGCCAGCCCAGGTTCCTGATGTCTTTTGGTAGGGTTCCCTTGTCACTGTCAGGGCAGCACAGGTTTGAGGTGGGGGCATGTGGGGTCTTCGACACATCCTTGATCGTACCGATTTTTTGGAGGTCGCTGGCCACTCAGAGCCACAGGCCCCTGGAGACAAAGACCGGCCATTTTCCCTGGGAAAGAAAAGTGGCCAGCCCAGGTTCCTGATGTCAGTTTGTAGGGTTCCCTTAGGACTGTCAGGGCAGCACAGGTTTGAGGTGGGGTCAGGTTGGGTCTTCGACACATCCTTGATCGTTTGGATTTTTTGGAGGTAGCCGGCCACTCAGGGCCACAGGCCCCTGGAGACAAAGTCCGGCCCTTTTCCCTGGGAAAGAAAAGTGGCCAGCCCAGGTTCCTGATGTCAGTTTGTAGGGTTCCCAGGGGACTGCCAGAGCAGCACAGTTTTGCGGTGGGGGCTGGTTGGGTCTTCGACACATACTTGTTTGTTCCGATTTTTTGGCGCTGGCTGGCCACTGAGGGCCACAGGCCCCTGGAGACAAAGACCAGCCCTTTTCCCAGGGAAAAGAAAAGGGGCAGCCCAGGTTCCTGATGTCAGTTTTTAGGGTTCCCTTGGGACTGTCAGGGCAGCACTGGTTTGAGGTGGGGGCAGGTTTGTTTGGGGCACATCCTTGATCGTTCCGATTTTTTGGAGGTGGCTGGCCACTAAGGGACCACAGCCCCAGGAGACAAATACCGGCCCTGTTCCCAGGGAAAAGAAAAGGGGCAGCCCAGGTTCCTGATGTCAGTTTGTAGGGTTCCCTTGGGACTGTCAGGGCAGCACAGGTTTGCGGTGGGGGCAGGCTGGGTCTTCAACACATCCTTGATCGTTCCGATTCTTGGAGGTAGCCGGCCACTCAGGGCCATAGGCCCCTGGAAAAAAAGACCAGCCCTTTTCCCTGGGAAAGAAAAGTGGCCACCCCAGGTTCCTATTCCAGTTTGTAGGGTTCCCTTGGGACTGTCAGGGCAGCACAGGTTTGAGGTGGGGGCAGGTTTGGTTTGGAGCACATCCTTGTTCATTTTGATTTTTTGGAGGTCGCTGGCCGCTGCGGACAACAGGCCCCCGAGACAAAGTCCGGCCCTTTTCCCTGGGAAAGAAAAGGGGCCAGCCCAGGTTCCTGATGTCCAGTTTGTAGGGTTCCCTTGTGACTGTCAGGGCAGCACAGGTTTGAGGTTGGGGCAGGCTGGGTCTGGGGCACATCCTTGTTCGTTTTGATTTTTTGGAGGCAGCCAACAACTCAGGGGCGCAGGCCCCTGGAGACAAAGACCGTCCCTTTTCCCTGGGGAAGAATAGGGGCCACCCCAGGTTCCTGATGTCAGTTTGTAGGGTTCCCTTGGGACTGTCAGGGCAGCACAGGTTTGAGGTGGGGGCAGGTTGGGTTTGGGGCACATCCTTGTTCATTTTGATTTTTTGGAGGTCGCTGGCCGCTGCGGACAAAAGGCCCCCTGCGACAAAGTCCGGCCCTTTTCCCTGGGAAAGAAAAGAGGCCAGCCCAGGTTCCTGATGTCTTTTGGTAGGGTTCCCTTGTCACTGTCAAGGCAGCACAGGTTTGAGGTGGGGGCATGTGGGGTCTTCGACACATCCTTGATCGTACCGATTTTTTGGAGGTCGCTGGCCACTCAGAGCCACAGGCCCCTGGAGACAAAGACCGGCCATTTTCCCTGGGAAAGAAAAGTGGCCAGCCCAGGTTCCTGATGTCAGTTTGTAGGGTTCCCAGGGGACTGCCAGAGCAGCACAGTTTTGCGGTGGGGGCTGGTTGGGTCTTCGACACATACTTGTTTGTTCCGATTTTTTGGCGCTGGCTGGCCACTGAGGGCCACAGGCCCCTGGAGACAAAGACCAGCCCTTTTCCCAGGGAAAAGAAAAGGGGCAGCCCAGGTTCCTGATGTCAGTTTTTAGGGTTCCCTTGGGACTGTCAGGGCAGCACTGGTTTGAGGTGGGGGCAGGTTTGGTTTGGGGCACATCCTTGATCGTTCCGATTTTTTGGAGGTGGCTGGCCACTAAGGGACCACAGCCCCAGGAGACAAATACCGGCCCTGTTCCCAGGGAAAAGAAAAGGGGCAGCCCAGGTTCCTGATGTCAGTTTGTAGGGTTCCCTTGGGACTGTCAGGGCAGCACAGGTTTGCGGTGGGGGCAGGCTGGGTCTTCAACACATCCTTGATCGTTCCGATTCTTGGCAGGTAGCCGGCCACTCAGGGCCATAGGCCCCTGGAAAAAAAGACCAGCCCTTTTCCCTGGGAAAGAAAAGTGGCCACCCCAGGTTCCTATTCCAGTTTGTAGGGTTCCCTTGGGACTGTCAGGGCAGCACAGGTTTGAGGTGGGGGCAGGTTGGGTCTTCGACACATCCTTGATCGTTCCGATTTTTTGGAGGCAGCCAACTACTCAGGGCCACAGGCCCCTGAGACAAATACCGGCCCTTTTCCCTGGGAAAGAAAAGGGGCCAGCCCAGGTTCCTGATGTCAGTTTGTAGGGTTCCCTTGTGACTGTCAGGGCAGCACAGGTTTGAGGTTGGGGCAGGCTGGGTCTGGGGCACATCCTTGTTCGTTTTGATTTTTTGGAGGCAGCCAACAACTCAGGGGCGCAGGCCCCTGGAGACAAAGACCGTCCCTTTTCCCTGGGGAAGAATAGGGGCCACCCCAGGTTCCTGATGTCAGTTTGTAGGGTTCCCTTGGGGCTGTCAGGGCAGCACAGGTTTGAGGTGGGGGCAGGTTGGGTTTGGAGCACATCCTTGTTCATTTTGATTTTTTGGAGGTCGCTGGCCGCTGCGGACAACAGGCCCCCCGAGACAAAGTCCGGCCCTTTTCCCTGGGAAAGAAAAGGGGCCAGCCCAGGTTCCTGATGTCAGTTTGTAGGGTTCCCTTGTGACTGTCAGGGCAGCACAGGTTTGAGGTGGGGGCAGGCTGGGTCTGGGGCACATCCTTGTTCGTTTTGATTTTTTGGAGGCAGCCAACAACTCAGGGGCGCAGGCCCCTGGAGACAAAGACCGTCCCTTTTCCCTGGGGAAGAATAGGGGCCACCCCAGGTTCCTGATGTCAGTTTGTAGGGTTCCCTTGGGACTGTCAGGGCAGCACAGGTTTGAGGTGGGGGCAGGTTGGGTTTGGGGCACATCCTTGTTCATTTTGATTTTTTGGAGGTCGCTGGCCGCTGCGGACAAAAGGCACCCTGCGACAAAGTCCGGCCCTTTTCCCTGGGAAAGAAAAGAGGCCAGCCCAGGTTCCTGATGTCTTTTGGTAGGGTTCCCTTGTCACTGTCAGGGCAGCACAGGTTTGAGGTGGGGGCATGTGGGGTCTTCGACACATCCTTGATCGTACCGATTTTTTGGAGGTCGCTGGCCACTCAGAGCCACAGGCCCCTGGAGACAAAGACCGGCCATTTTCCCTGGGAAAGAAAAGTGGCCAGCCCAGGTTCCTGATGTCAGTTTGTAGGGTTCCCTTAGGACTGTCAGGGCAGCACAGGTTTGAGGTGGGGTCAGGTTGGGTCTTCGACACATCCTTGATCGTTTGGATTTTTTGGAGGTAGCCGGCCACTCAGGGCCACAGGCCCCTGGAGACAAAGTCCGGCCCTTTTCCCTGGGAAAGAAAAGTGGCCAGCCCAGGTTCCTGATGTCAGTTTGTAGGGTTCCCAGGGGACTGCCAGAGCAGCACAGTTTTGCGGTGGGGGCTGGTTGGGTCTTCGACACATACTTGTTTGTTCCGATTTTTTGGCGCTGGCTGGCCACTGAGGGCCACAGGCCCCTGGAGACAAAGACCAGCCCTTTTCCCAGGGAAAAGAAAAGGGGCAGCCCAGGTTCCTGATGTCAGTTTTTAGGGTTCCCTTGGGACTGTCAGGGCAGCACTGGTTTGAGGTGGGGGCAGGTTTGGTTTGGGGCACATCCTTGATCGTTCCGATTTTTTGGAGGTGGCTGGCCACTAAGGGACCACAGCCCCAGGAGACAAATACCGGCCCTGTTCCCAGGGAAAAGAAAAGGGGCAGCCCAGGTTCCTGATGTCAGTTTGTAGGGTTCCCTTGGGACTGTCAGGGCAGCACAGGTTTGCGGTGGGGGCAGGCTGGGTCTTCAACACATCCTTGATCGTTCCGATTCTTGGAGGTAGCCGGCCACTCAGGGCCATAGGCCCCTGGAAAAAAAGACCAGCCCTTTTCCCTGGGAAAGAAAAGTGGCCACCCCAGGTTCCTATTCCAGTTTGTAGGGTTCCCTTGGGACTGTCAGGGCAGCACAGGTTTGAGGTGGGGGCAGGTTGGGTTTGGAGCACATCCTTGTTCATTTTGATTTTTTGGAGGTCGCTGGCCGCTGCGGACAACAGGCCCCCCGAGACAAAGTCCGGCCCTTTTCCCTGGGAAAGAAAAGGGGCCAGCCCAGGTTCCTGATGTCAGTTTGTAGGGTTCCCTTGTGACTGTCAGGGCAGCACAGGTTTGAGGTTGGGGCAGGCTGGGTCTGGGGCACATCCTTGTTCGTTTTGATTTTTTGGAGGCAGCCAACAACTCAGGGGCGCAGGCCCCTGGAGACAAAGACCGTCCCTTTTCCCTGGGGAAGAATAGGGGCCACCCCAGGTTCCTGATGTCAGTTTGTAGGGTTCCCTTGGGACTGTCAGGGCAGCACAGGTTTGAGGTGGGGGCAGGTTGGGTTTGGGGCACATCCTTGTTCATTTTGATTTTTTGGAGGTCGCTGGCCGCTGCGGACAAAAGGCCCCCTGCGACAAAGTCCGGCCCTTTTCCCTGGGAAAGAAAAGAGGCCAGCCCAGGTTCCTGATGTCTTTTGGTAGGGTTCCCTTGTCACTGTCAAGGCAGCACAGGTTTGAGGTGGGGGCATGTGGGGTCTTCGACACATCCTTGATCGTACCGATTTTTTGGAGGTCGCTGGCCACTCAGAGCCACAGGCCCCTGGAGACAAAGACCGGCCATTTTCCCTGGGAAAGAAAAGTGGCCAGCCCAGGTTCCTGATGTCAGTTTGTAGGGTTCCCAGGGGACTGCCAGAGCAGCACAGTTTTGCGGTGGGGGCTGGTTGGGTCTTCGACACATACTTGTTTGTTCCGATTTTTTGGCGCTGGCTGGCCACTGAGGGCCACAGGCCCCTGGAGACAAAGACCAGCCCTTTTCCCAGGGAAAAGAAAAGGGGCAGCCCAGGTTCCTGATGTCAGTTTTTAGGGTTCCCTTGGGACTGTCAGGGCAGCACTGGTTTGAGGTGGGGGCAGGTTTGGTTTGGGGCACATCCTTGATCGTTCCGATTTTTTGGAGGTGGCTGGCCACTAAGGGACCCACAGCCCCAGGAGACAAATACCGGCCCTGTTCCCAGGGAAAAGAAAAGGGCAGCCCAGGTTCCTGATGTCAGTTTGTAGGGTTCCCTTGGGACTGTCAGGGCAGCACAGGTTTGCGGTGGGGGCAGGCTGGGTCTTCAACACATCCTTGATCGTTCCGATTCTTGGAGGTAGCCGGCCACTCAGGGCCATAGGCCCCTGGAAAAAAAGACCAGCCCTTTTCCCTGGGAAAGAAAAGTGGCCACCCCAGGTTCCTATTCCAGTTTGTAGGGTTCCCTTGGGACTGTCAGGGCAGCACAGGTTTGAGGTGGGGGCAGGTTGGGTCTTCGACACATCCTTGATCGTTCCGATTTTTTGGAGGCAGCCAACTACTCAGGGCCACAGGCCCCTGGAGACAAAGACCGGCCCTTTTCCCTGGGAAAGAAAAGGGGCCAGCCCAGGTTCCTGATGTCAGTTTGTAGGGTTCCCTTGTGACTGTCAGGGCAGCACAGGTTTGAGGTTGGGGCAGGCTGAGTCTGGGGCACATCCTTGTTCGTTTTGATTTTTTGGAGGCAGCCAACAACTCAGGGGCGCAGGCCCCTGGAGACAAAGACCGTCCCTTTTGCTGGGGAAGAATAGGGGCCACCCCAGGTTCCTGATGTCAGTTTGTAGGGTTCCCTTGGGGCTGTCAGGGCAGCACAGGTTTGAGGTGGGGTCAGGTTGGGTCTTCGACACATCCTTGATCGTTTGGATTTTTTGGAGGTAGCCGGCCACTCAGGGCCACAGGCCCCTGGAGACAAAGTACGGCCCTTTTCCCTGGGAAAGAAAAGTGGCCAGCCCAGGTTCCTGATGTCAGTTTGTAGGGTTCCCAGGGGACTGCCAGGGCAGCACTGGTTTGAGGTGGGGGCAGGTTTGGTTTGGGGCACATCCTTGATCGTTCCGATTTTTTGGAGGTGGCTGGCCACTAAGGGACCACAGCCCCAGGAGACAAATACCGGCCCTGTTCCCAGGGAAAAGAAAAGGGGCAGCCCAGGTTCCTGATGTCAGTTTGTAGGGGTTCCCTTGGGACTGTCAGGGCAGCACAGGTTTGCGGGGGGGGCAGGCTGGGTCTTCAACACATCCTTGATCGTTCCGATTCTTGGAGGTAGCCGGCCACTCAGGGCCATAGGCCCCTGGAAAAAAAGACCAGCCCTTTTCCCTGGGAAAGAAAAGTGGCCACCCCAGGTTCCTATGCCAGTTTGTAGGGTTCCCTTGGGACTGTCAGGGCAGCACAGGTTTGAGGTGGGGGCAGGTTGGGTCTTCGACACATCCTTGATCGTTCCGATTTTTTGGAGGCAGCCAACAACTCAGGGGCGCAGGCCCCTGGAGACAAAGACCGTCCTTTTTCCCTGGGAAAGAAAAGGGGCCAGCCCAGGTTCCTGATGTCAGTTTGTAGGGTTCCCTTGGGACTGTCAGGGCAGCACAGGTTTGAGGTGGGGGCAGGTTGGGTTTGGGGCACATCCTTGTTCATTTTGATTTTTTGGAGGTCGCTGGCCGCTGCGGACAACAGGCCCCAGAGACAAAGTCCGGCCCTTTTCCCTGGGAAAGAAAAGAGGCCAGCCCAGGCTCGTGATGTCTTTTGGTAGGGTTCCCTTGGGACTGTCAGGGCAGCACAGGTTTGAGGTGGGGGCAGGTTGGGTCTTCGACACATCCTTGATCGTTCCGATTTTTTGGAGGCAGCCAACTACTCAGGGCCACAGGCCCCTGGAGTCAAAGACCGGCCCTTTTTCCCTGGGAAAGAAAAGGGGCCAGCCCAGGTTCCTGATGTCAGTTTGTAGGGTTCCCTTGTGACTGTCAGGGCAGCACAGGTTTGAGGTTGGGGCAGGCTGGGTCTGGGGCACATCCTTGTTCGTTTTGATTTTTTGCAGGCAGCCAACAACTCAGGGGCGCAGGCCCCTGGAGACAAAGACCGTCCCTTTTCCCAGGGAAAGAATAGGGGCCACCCCAGGTTCCTGATGTCAGTTTGTAGGGTTCCCTTGGGACTGTCAGGGCAGCACAGGTTTGAGGTGGGGGCAGGTTGGGTTTGAGCACATCCTTGTTCATTTTGATTTTTTGGAGGTCGCTGGCCGCTGCGGACAACAGGCCCCCTGCGACAAAGTCCGGCCCTTTTCCCTGGGAAAGAAAAGAGGCCAGCCCAGGTTCCTGATGTCTTTTGGTAGGGTTCCCTTGTCACTGTCAGGGCAGCACAGGTTTGAGGTGGGGGCAGGTGGGGTCTTCGACACATCCTTGATCGTACCGATTTTTTGGAGGTCGCTGGCCACTCAGAGCCAAAAGGCCCTGGAGACAAAGACCGGCCATTTTCCCAGGGAAAAGAAAAGGGGCAGCCCAGGTTCCTGATGTCAGTTTTTAGGGTTCCCTTGGGACTGTCAGGGCAGCACAGTTTTGCGGTGGGGGCTGGTTGGGCCTTCGACACATACTTGTTTGTTCCGATTTTTTGGAGCTGGCTGGCCACTGAGGGCCACAGGCCCCTGGAGACAAAGACCAGCCCTTTTCCCAGGGAAAAGAAAAGGGGCAGCCCAGGTTCCTGATGTCAGTTTGTAGGGTTCCCTTGGGACTGTCAGGGCAGCACAGGTTTGCGGTGGGGGCAGGCTGGGTCTTCAACACATCCTTGATCGTTCCGATTCTTGGAGGTAGCCGGCCACTCAGGGCCATAGGCCCCTGGAAAAAAAGACCGGCCGTTTTTCCCTGGGAAAGAAAAGTGGCCACCCCAGGTTCCTATGCCAGTTTGTAGGGTTCCCTTGGGACTGTCAGGGCAGCACAGGTTTGAGGGGGGGCCAGGTTGGGTCTTCGACACATCCTTGATCGTTCCGATTTTTTGGAGGCAGCCAACCACTCAGGGCCACAGGCCCCTGGAGACAAAGACCGGCCCTTTTCCCTGGGAAAGAAAAGGGGCCAGCCCAGGTTCCTGATGTCAGTTTGTAGGGTTCCCTTGTGACTGTCAGGGCAGCACAGGTTTGAGGTTGGGGCAGGCTGGGTCTGGGGCACATCCTTGTTCGTTTTGATTTTTTGGAGGCAGCCAACAACTCAGGGGCGCAGGCCCCTGGAGACAGAGACCGTCCCTTTTCCCTGGGTAAGAAAAGGGGCCACCCCAGGTTCCTGATGTCAGTTTGTAGGGTTCCCTTGGGACTGTCAGGGCAGCACAGGTTTGAGGTGGGGGCAGGTTGGGTTTGGGGCACATCCTTGTTCATTTTGATTTTTGGAGGTCGCTGGCCGCTGCGGACAACAGGCCCCCAGAGACAAAGTCCGGCCCTTTTCCCTGGGAAAGAAAAGAGGCCAGCCCAGGCTCCTGATGTCTTTTGGTAGGGTTCCCTTGGGACAGTCAGGGCAGCACTGGTTTGAGGTGGGGGCAGGTTGGGTCTTCGACACATACTTGTTCGTTCCGATTTTTTGGATCTGGCTGGCCACTGAGGGCCACAGGCCCCTGGAGACAAAGACCAGCCCTTTTCCCAGGGAAAAGAAAAGGGGCAGCCCAGGTTCCTGATGTCAGTTTTTAGGGGTTCCCTTGGGACTGTCAGGGCAGCAAAGTTTTGCGGTGGGGGCTGGTTGGGTCTTCAACACATCCTTGATCGTCCGATTTTTGGAGGCAGCCGGCCACTGAGGCCCATAGGCCACTGGAAAAAAAGACCAGCCCATTTCCCTGGGAAAGAAAAGTGGCCAGCCCAGGCTCCTGATGTCTTTTGGTAGGGTTCCCTTGTCACTGTCTGGGCAGCACAGGTTTGAGGTGGGGGCATGTGGGGTCTTCGACACATCCTTGATCGTACCGATTTTTTGGAGGTCACTGGCCACTCAGAGCCACAGGCCCCTGGAGACAAAGACCAGCCCTTTTCCCAGGGAAAAGAAAAGGGGCAGCCCAGGTTCCTGATGTCAGTTTTTAGGGTTCCCTTGGGACTGTCAGGGCAGCACAGGTTTGAGGTTGGGGCAGGCTGGGTCTGGGGCACATCCTTGTTCGTTTTGATTTTTTGGAGGCAGCCAACAACTCAGGGGCGCAGGCCCCTGGAGACAAAGACCGTCCCTTTTCCCTGGGAAAGAAAAGGGGCCACCCCAGGTTCCTGATATCAGTTTGTAGAGTTCCCTTGAGACTGTCAGGGCAGCACAGGTTTGAGGTGGGGGCATGTGGGGTCTTCGACACATCCTTGATCGTACCGATTTTTTGGAGGTCGCTGGCCACTCAGAGCCACAGGCCCCTGGAGACAAAGCCCGGCCATTTTCCCTGGGAAAAGAAAAGGGGCCAGACCAGGTTTCTGATGTCAGTTTGTAGGGTTCCCTTGTGACTGTCAGGGCAGCACAGGTTTGAGGAGGGGACATGTTGGGTCTTCGACACATCCTTGATCGTTCCGATTTTTTGGAGCTGGCAGGCAACTAATGGCCAGAGCCCCAGGAGACAAATACCGGCCCTTTTCCCAGGGAAAGAAAAGGGGCAGCCCAGGTTCCTGATGTCAGTTTGTAGGGTTCCCTTAGGACTGTCAGGACAGCACAGGTTTGAGGTGGGGTCAGGTTGGGTCTTCGACACATCCTTGATCGTTTTGATTTTTTGGAGGTAGCCGGCCACTCAGGGCCACAGGCCCCTGGAGACAAAGTACGGCCCTTTTCCCTGGGAAAGAAAAGTGGCCAGCCCAGGTTCCTGATGTCAGTTTGTAGGGTTCCCAGGGGACTGCCAGAGCAGCACAGTTTTGCGGTGAGGGCTGGTTGGGTCTTCGACACATACTTGTTTGTTCCGATTTTTTGGAGCTGGCTGGCCACTGAGGGCCACAGGCCCCTGGAGACAAAGACCAGCCCTTTTCCCAGGGAAAAGGAAAGGGGCAGCCCAGGTTCCTGATGTCAGTTTGTAGGGTTCCCTTGGGACTGTCAGGGCAGCACTGGTTTGAGGTGGGGGCAGGTTTGGTTTGGGGCACATCCTTGATCGTTCCGATTTTTTGGAGGTGGCTGGCCACTAAGGGACCACAGCCCCAGGAGACAAATACCGGCCCTGTTCCAGGGAAAAGAAAAGGGGCAGCCCAGGTTCCTGATGTCAGTTTGTAGGGTTCCCTTGGGACTGTCAGGGCAGCACAGGTTTGCGGTGGGGGCAGGCTGGGTCTTCAACACATCCTTGATCGTTCCGATTCTTGGAGGTAGCCGGCCACTCAGGGCCATAGGCCCCTGGAAAAAAAGACCAGCCCTTTTCCCTGGGAAAGAAAAGTGGCCACCCCAGGTTCCTATGCCAGTTTGTAGGGTTGCCTTTGGACTGTCAGGGCAGCACAGGTTTGAGGTGGGGGCAGGTTGGGTCTTCGACACATCCTTGATCGTTCCGATTTTTTGGAGGCAGCCAACTACTCAGGGCCACAGGCCCCTGGAGACAAAGACCGGCCCTTTTCCCTGGGAAAGAAAAGGGGCCAGCCCAGGTTCCTGATGTCAGTTTGTAGGGTTCCCTTGTTACTGTCAGGGCAGCACAGGTTTGAGGTTGGGGCAGGCTGGGTCTGGGGCACATCCTTGTTCGTTTTGATTTTTTGGAGGCAGCCAACAACTCAGGGGTGCAGGCCCCTGGAGACAAAGACCGTCCCTTTTCCCTGGGAAAGAAAAGGGGCCACCCCAGGTTCCTGATATCAGTTTGTAGGGTTCCCTTGTTACTGTCAGGGCAGCACAGGTTTGAGGTGGGGGCAGGTTGGGTTTGGAGCACATCCTTGTTCATTTTGATTTTTTGGAGGTCGCTGGCCGCTGCGGACAACAGGCCCCCCGAGACAAAGTCCGGCCCTTTTCCCTGGGAAAGAAAAGGGGCCAGCCCAGGTTCCTGATGTCAGTTTGTAGGGTTCCCTTGTGACTGTCAGGGCAGCACAGGTTTGAGGTTGGGGCAGGCTGGGTCTGGGGCACATCCTTGTTCGTTTTGATTTTTTGGAGGCAGCCAACAACTCAGGGGCGCAGGCCCCTGGAGACAAAGACCGTCCCTTTTCCCTGGGGAAGAATAGGGGCCACCCCAGGTTCCTGATGTCAGTTTGTAGGGTTCCCTTGGGACTGTCAGGGCAGCACAGGTTTGAGGTGGGGGCAGGTTGGGTTTGGGGCACATCCTTGTTCATTTTGATTTTTTGGAGGTCGCTGGCCGCTGCGGACAGAGGCCCCCCTGCGACAAAGTCCCGCCCTTTTCCCTGGGAAAGAAAAGAGGCCAGCCCAGGTTCCTGATGTCTTTTGGTAGGGTTCCCTTGTCACTGTCAGGGCAGCACAGGTTTGAGGTGGGGGCATGTGGGGTCTTCGACACATCCTTGATCGTACCGATTTTTTGGAGGTCGCTGGCCACTCAGAGCCACAGGCCCCTGGAGACAAAGACCGGCCATTTTCCGTGGGAAAGAAAAGTGGCCAGCCCAGGTTCCTGATGTCAGTTTGTAGGGTTCCCTTAGGACTGTCAGGGCAGCACAGGTTTGAGGTTGGGGCAGGCTGGGTCTGGGGCACATCCTTGTTCGTTCCGATTTTTTGGAGGCAGCCAACAACTCAGGGGTGCAGGCCCCTGGAGACAAAGACCGTCCCTTTTCCCTGGGAAAGAAAAGGGGCCACCCCAGGTTCCTGATGTCAGTTTGTAGGGTTCCCAGGGGACTGCCAGAGCAGCACAGTTTTGCGGTGGGGGCTGGTTGGGTCTTCGACACATACTTGTTTGTTCCGATTTTTTGGCGCTGGCTGGCCACTGAGGGCCACAGGCCCCTGGTGACAAAGACCAGCCCTTTTCCCAGGGAAAAGAAAAGGGGCAGCCCAGGTACCTGATGTCAGTTTTTAGGGTTCCCTTGGGACTGTCAGGGCAGCACTGGTTTGAGGTGGGGGCAGGTTTGGTTTGGGGCACATCCTTGATCGTTCCGATTTTTTGGAGGTGGCTGGCCACTAAGGGACCACAGCCCCAGGAGACAAATACCGGCCCTGTTCCCAGGGAAAAGAAAAGGGGCAGCCCAGGTTCCTGATGTCAGTTTGTAGGGTTCCCTTGGGACTGTCAGGGCAGCACAGGTTTGCGGTGGGGGCAGGCTGGGTCTTCAACACATCCTTGATCGTTCCGATTCTTGGAGGTAGCCGGCCACTCAGGGCCACAGGCCCCTGGAAAAAAAGACCAGCCCTTTTCCCTGGGAAAGAAAAGTGGCCACCCCAGGTTCCTATGCCAGTTTGTAGGGTTCCCTTGGGACTGTCAGGGCAGCACCGGTTTGAGGTGGGGGCAGGTTGGGTCTTCGACACATCCTTGATCGTTCCGATTTTTTGGAGGCAGCCAACTACTCAGGGCCACAGGCCCCTGGAGTCAAAGACCGGCCCTTTTCCCTGGGAAAGAAAAGGGGCCAGCCCAGGTTCCTGATGTCAGTTTGTAGGGTTCCCTTGTGACTGTCAGGGCAGCACAGGTTTGAGGTTGGGGCAGGCTGGGTCTGGGGCACATCCTTGTTCGTTTTGATTTTTTGGAGGCAGCCAACAACTCAGGGGCGCAGGCCCCTGGAGACAAAGACCGTCCCTTTTCCCAGGGAAAGAATCGGGGCCACCCCAGGTTCCTGATGTCAGTTTGTAGGGTTCCCTTGGGACTGTCAGGGCAGCACAGGTTTGAGGTGGGGGCAGGTTGGGTTTGGGGCACATCCTTGTTCATTTTGATTTTTTGGAGGTCGCGGGCCGCTGCGGACAAAAGGCCCCCTGCGACAAAGTCCGGCCCTTTTCCCTGGGAAAGAAAAGAGGCCAGCCCAGGTTCCTGATGTCTTTTGGTAGGGTTCCCTTGTCACTGTCAGGGCAGCACAGGTTTGAGGTGGGGGCATGTGGGGTCTTCGACACATCCTTGATCGTACCGATTTTTTGGAGGTCGCTGGCCACTCAGAGCCACAGGCCCCTGGAGACAAAGACCGGCCATTTTCCCAGGGAAAAGAAAAGGGGCAGCCCAGGTTCCTGATGTCAGTTTTTAGGGTTCCCTTGGGACTGTCAGGGCAGCACAGTTTTGCGGTGGGGGCTGGTTGGGCCTTCGACACATACTTGTTTGTTCCGATTTTTTGGAGCTGGCTGGCCACTGAGGGCCACAGGCCCCTGGAGACAAAGACCAGCCCTTTTCCCAGGGAAAAGAAAAGGGGCAGCCCAGGTTCCTGATGTCAGTTTTTAGGGTTCCCTTGGGACTGTCAGGGCAGCACTGGTTTGAGGTGGGGGCAGGTTTGGTTTGGGGCACATCCTCGATCGTTCCGATTTTTTGGAGGTGGCTGGCCACTAAGGGACCACAGCCCCAGGAGACAAATACCTGCCCTGTTCCCAGGGAAAAGAAAAGGGGCAGCCCAGGTTCCTGATGTCAGTTTGTAGGGTTCCCTTGGGACTGTCAGGGCAGCACAGGTTTGCGGTGGGGGCAGGCTGGGTCTTCAACACATCCTTGATCGTTCCGATTCTTGGAGGTAGCCGGCCACTCAGGGCCATAGGCCCCTGGAAAAAAAGACCTGCTGTTTTCCCTGGGAAAGAAAAGTGGCCACCCCAGGTTCCTATGCCAGTTTGTAGGGTTCCCTTGGGACTGTCAGGGCAGCACAGGTTTGAGGTGGGGGCAGGTTGGGTCTTCGACACATCCTTGATCGTTCCGATTTTTTGGAGGCAGCCAACCACTCAGGGCCACAGGCCCCTGGAGACAAAGACCGGCCCTTTTCCCTGGGGAAGAAAAGGGGCCAGCCCAGGTTCCTGATGTCAGTTTGTAGGGTTCCCTTGTGACTGTCAGGGCAGCACAGGTTTGAGGTTGGGGCAGGCTGGGTCTGGGGCACATCCTTGTTCGTTTTGATTTTTTGGAGGCAGCCAACAACTCAGGGGCGCAGGCCCCTGGAGACAAAGACCGTCCCTTTTCCCTGGGAAAGAAAAGGGGCCACCCCAGGTTCCTGATGTCAGTTTGTAGGGTTCCCTTGGGACTGTCAGGGCAGCACAGGTTTGAGGTGGGGGCAGGTTGGGTTTGGGGCACATCCTTGTTCATTTTGATTTTTTGGAGGTCGCTGGCCGCTGCGGACAACAGGCCCCCAGAGACAAAGTCCGGCCCTTTTCCCTGGGAAAGAAAAGAGGCCAGCCCAGGCTCCTGATGTCTTTTGGTAGGGTTCCCTTGGGACTGTCAGGGCAGCACAGGTTTGAGGTGGGGGCAGGTTGGGTCTTCGACACATCCTTGATCGTACCGATTTTTTAGAGGCAGCCAACAACTCAGGGGCGCGGGCCCCTGGAGACAAAGACCGTCCCTTTTCCCAGGGAAAGAAAAGGGGCCAGCCCAGGTTCCTGATGTCAGTTTTTAGGGTTCCCTTGTGACTGTCAGGGCAGCACAGGTTTGAGGTTGGGGCAGGCTGGGTCTGGGGCACATCCTTGTTCGTTCCGATTTTTTGGAGGCAGCCAACAACTCAGGGGTGCAGGCCCCTGGAGACAAAGACCGTCCCTTTTCCCTGGGAAAGAAAAGGGGCCACCCCAGGTTCCTGATGTCTTTTGGTAGGGTTCCCTTGTCACTGTCAGGGCAGCAGAGGTTTGAGGTGGGGGCATGTGGGGTCTTCGACACATCCTTGATCGTTCCGATTTTTTGGAGCTGGCAGGCAACTAATGGCCAGAGGCCCCAGGAGACAAATAACGGCCCTTTTCCCTGGGAAAGGAAAGGGGCAGCCCAGGTTCCTGATGTCAGTTTGTAGAGTTCCCTTGAGACTGTCAGGGCAGCACAGTTTTGAGGTGGGGTCAGGTTGGGTCTTCGACACATCCTTGATCGTTTGGATTTTTTGGAGGTAGCCGGCCACTCAGGGCCACAGGCCCCTGGAGACAAAGTCCGGCCCTTTTCCCTGGGAAAGAAAAGTGGCCAGCCCAGGTTCCTGATGTCAGTTTTTAGGGTTCCCTTGGGACTGTCAGGGCAGCACTGGTTTGAGGTGGGGGCAGGTTTGGTTTGGGGCACATCCTTGATCGTTCCGATTTTTTGGAGGTGGCTGGCCACTAAGGGACCACAGCCCCAGGAGACAAATACCGGCCCTGTTCCCAGGGAAAAGAAAAGGGGCAGCCCAGGTTCCTGATGTCAGTTTGTAGGGTTCCCTTGGGACTGTCAGGGCAGCACAGGTTTGCGGTGGGGGCAGGCTGGGTCTTCAACACTTCCTTGATCGTTCCGATTTTTGGAGGTAGCCGGCCACTCAGGGCCATAGGCCCCTTGAAAAAAAGACCAGCCCTTTTCCCTGGGAAAGAAAAGTGGCCACCCCAGGTTCCTATGCCAGTTTGTAGGGTTCCCTTGGGACTGTCAGGGCAGCACAGGTTTGAGGTGGGGGCAGGTTGGGTCTTCGACACATCCTTGATCGTTCCGATTTTTTGGAGGCAGCCAACTACTCAGGGCCACAGGCCCCTGGAGACAAAGACCGGCCCTTTTCCCTGGGAAAGAAAAGGGGCCAGCCCAGGTTCCTGATGTCAGTTTGTAGGGTTCCCTTGTTACTGTCAGGGCAGCACAGGTTTGAGGTTGGGGCAGGCTGGGTCTGGGGCACATCCTTGTTCGTTTTGATTTTTTGGAGGCAGCCAACAACTCAGGGGTGCAGGCCCCTGGAGACAAAGACCGTCCCTTTTCCCTGGGAAAGAAAAGGGGCCACCCCAGGTTCCTCATATCAGTTTGTAGGGTTCCCTTGTTACTGTCAGGGCAGCACAGGTTTGAGGTGGGGGCAGGTTGGGTTTGGAGCACATCCTTGTTCATTTTTATTTTTTGGAGGTCGCTGGCCGCTGCGGACAACAGGCCCCCCGAGAAAAAGTCCGGCCCTTTTCCCTGGGAAAGAAAAGGGGCCAGCCCAGGTTCCTGATGTCAGTTTGTAGGGTTCCCTTGTGACTGTCAGGGCAGCACAGGTTTGAGGTTGGGGCAGGCTGGGTCTGGGGCACATCCTTGTTCGTTTTGATTTTTTGGAGGCAGCCAACAACTCAGGGGCGCAGGCCCCTGGAGACAAAGACCGTCCCTTTTCCCTGGGGAAGAATAGGGGCCACCCCAGGTTCCTGATGTCAGTTTGTAGGGTTCCCTTGGGACTGTCAGGGCAGCACAGGTTTGAGGTGGGGGCAGGTTGGGTTTGGGGCACATCCTTGTTCATTTTGATTTTTTGGAGGTCGCTGGCCGCTGCGGACAAAAGGCCCCCTGCGACAAAGTCCGGCCCTTTTCCCTGGGAAAGAAAAGAGGCCAGCCCAGGTTCCTGATGTCTTTTGGTAGGGTTCCCTTGTCACTGTCACGGCAGCACAGGTTTGAGGTGGGGGCATGTGGGGTCTTCGACACATCCTTGATCGTACCGATTTTTTGGAGGTCGCTGGCCACTCAGAGCCACAGGCCCCTGGAGACAAAGACCGGCCATTTTCCCTGGGAAAGAAAAGTGGCCAGCCCAGGTTCCTGATGTCAGTTTGTAGGGTTCCCTTAGGACTGTCAGGGCAGCACAGGTTTGAGGTTGGGGCAGGCTGGGTCTGGGGCACATCCTTGTTCGTTCCGATTTTTTGGAGGCAGCCAACAACTCAGGGGTGCAGGCCCCTGGAGACAAAGACCGTCCCTTTTCCCTGGAGAAGAATAGGGGCCACCCCAGGTTCCTGATGTCAGTTTGTAGGGTTCCCAGGGGACTGCCAGAGCAGCACAGTTTTGTGGTGGGGGCTGGTTGGGTCTTCGACACATACTTGTTTGTTCCGATTTTTTGGCGCTGGCTGGCCACTGAGGGCCACAGGCCCCTGGTGACAAAGACCAGCCCTTTTCCCAGGGAAAAGAAAAGGGGCAGCCCAGGTTCCTGATGTCAGTTTTTAGGGTTCCCTTGGGACTGTCAGGGCAGCACTGGTTTGAGGTGGGGGCAGGTTTGGTTTGGGGCACATCCTTGATCGTTCCGATTTTTTGGAGGTGGCTGGCCACTAAGGGACCACAGCCCCAGGAGACAAATACCGGCCCTGTTCCCAGGGAAAAGAAAAGGGGCAGCCCAGGTTCCTGATGTCAGTTTGTAGGGTTCCCTTGGGACTGTCAGGGCAGCACAGGTTTGTGGTGGGGGCAGGCTGGGCCTTCAACACATCCTTGATCGTTCCGATTCTTGGAGGTAGCCGGCAACTCAGGGCCATAGGCCCCTGGAAAAAAAGACCAGCCCTTTTCCCTGGGAAAGAAAAGTGGCCACCCCAGGTTCCTATGCCAGTTTGTAGGGTTCCCTTGGGACTGTCAGGGCAGCACAGGTTTGAGGTGGGGGCAGGTTGGGTCTTCGACACATCCTTGATCGTTCCGATTTTTTGGAGGCAGCCAACTACTCAGGGCCACAGGCCCCTGGAGTCAAAGACCGGCCCTTTTCCCTGGGAAAGAAAAGGGGCCAGCCCAGGTTCCTGATGTCAGTTTGTAGGGTTCCCTTGTGACTGTCAGGGCAGCACAGGTTTGAGGTTGGGGCAGGCTGGGTCTGGGGCACATCCTTGTTCGTTTTGATTTTTTGGAGGCAGCCAACAACTCAGGGGCGCAGGCCCCTGGAGACAAAGACCGTCCCTTTTCCCTGGGGAAGAATAGGGGCCACCCCAGGTTCCTGATGTCAGTTTGTAGGGTTCCCTTGGGGCTGTCAGGGCAGCACAGGTTTGAGGTGGGGGCAGGTTTGGTTTGGGGCACATCCTTGATCGTTCCGATTTTTTGGAGGTGGCTTGCCACTAAGGGACCACAGCCCCAGGAGACAAATACCGGCCCTGTTCCCAGGGAAAAGAAAAGGGGCAGCCCAGGTTCCTGATGTCAGTTTGTAGGGTTCCCTTGGGACTGTCAGGGCAGCACAGGTTTGCGGTGGGGGCAGGCTGGGCCTTCAACACATCCTTGATCGTTCCGATTCTTGGAGGTAGCCGGCAACTCAGGGCCATAGGCCCCTGGAAAAAAAGACCAGCCCTTTTCCCTGGGAAAGAAAAGTGGCCACCCCAGGTTCCTATGCCAGTTTGTAGGGTTCCCTTGGGACTGTCAGGGCAGCACAGGTTTGAGGTGGGGGCAGGTTGGGTCTTCGACACATCCTTGATCGTTCCGATTTTTTGGAGGCAGCCAACTACTCAGGGCCACAGGCCCCTGGAGTCAAAGACCGGCCCTTTTCCCTGGGAAAGAAAAGGGGCCAGCCCAGGTTCCTGATGTCAGTTTGTAGGGTTCCCTTGTGACTGTCAGGGCAGCACAGGTTTGAGGTTGGGGCAGGCTGGGTCTGGGGCACATCCTTGTTCGTTTTGATTTTTTGGAGGCAGCCAACAACTCAGGGGCGCAGGCCCCTGGAGACAAAGACCGTCCCTTTTCCCTGGGGAAGAATAGGGGCCACCCCAGGTTCCTGATGTCAGTTTGTAGGGTTCCCTTGGGGCTGTCAGGGCAGCACAGGTTTGAGGTGGGGGCAGGTTGGGTTTGGGGCACATCCTTGTTCGTTTTGATTTTTTGGAGGTCGCTGGCCGCTGCGGACAACAGGCCCCCCGAGACAAAGCCTGGCCCTTTTCCCTGGGAAAGAAAAGGGGCCAGCCCAGGTTCCTGATGTCAGTTTGTAGGGTTCCCTTGTGACTGTCAGGGCAGCACAGGTTTGAGGTTGGGGCAGGCTGGGTCTGGGGCACATCCTTGTTCGTTTTGATTTTTTGGAGGCAGCCAACAACTCAGGGGCGCGGGCCCCTGGAGACAAAGACCGTCCCTTTTCCCAGGGAAAGAATAGGGGCCACCCCAGGTTCCTGATGTCAGTTTGTAGGGTTCCCTTGGGACTGTCAGGGCAGCACAGGTTTGAGGTGGGGGCAGGTTGGGTTTGGGGCACATCCTTGTTCATTTTGATTTTTTGGAGGTCGCTGGCCGCTGCGGACAAAAGGCCCCCTGCGACAAAGTCCGGCCCTTTTCCCTGGGAAAGAAAAGAGGCCAGCCCAGGTTCCTGATGTCTTTTGGTAGGGTTCCCTTGTCACTGTCAGGGCAGCACAGGTTTGAGGTGGGGGCATGTGGAGTCTTCGACACATCCTTGATCGTACCGATTTTTTGGAGGTCGCTGGCCACTCAGAGCCACAGGCCCCTGGAGACAAAGACCGGCCATTTTCCCAGGGAAAAGAAAAGGGGCAGCCCAGGTTCCTGATGTCAGTTTTTAGGGTTCCCTTGGGACTGTCAGGGCAGCAAAGTTTTGCGGTGGGGGCTGGTTGGGCCTTCGACACATACTTGTTTGTTCCGATTTTTTGGAGCTGGCTGGCCACTGAGGGCCACAGGCCCCAGGAGACAAAGACCAGCCCTTTTCCCAGGGAAAAGAAAAGGGGCAGCCCAGGTACCTGATGTCAGTTTTTAGGGTTCCCTTGGGAGTGTCAGGGCAGCACTGGTTTGAGGTGGGGGCAGGTTTGGTTTGGGGCACATCCTTGATCGTTCCGATTTTTTGGAGGTGGCTGGCCACTAAGGGACCACAGCCCCAGGAGACAAATACCGGCCCTGTTCCCAGGGAAAAGAAAAGGGGCAGCCCAGGTTCCTGATGTCAGTTTGTAGGGTTCCCTTGGGACTGTCAGGGCAGCACAGGTTTGCGGTGGGGGCAGGCTGGGTCTTCAACACATCCTTGATCGTTCCGATTCTTGGAGGTAGCCGGCCACTCAGGGCCATAGGCCCCTGGAAAAAAAGACCAGCCCTTTTCCCTGGGAAAGAAAAGTGGCCACCCCAGGTTCCTATGCCAGTTTGTAGGGTTCCCTTGGGACTGTCAGGGCAGCACAGGTTTGAGGTGGGGGCAGGTTGGGTCTTCGACACATCCTTGATCGTTTGGATTTTTTGGAGGTAGCTGGCCACTCAGGGCCACAGGCCCCTGGAGACAAAGTCCGGCCCTTTTCCGTGGGAAAGAAAAGTGGCCAGCCCAGGTTCCTGATGTCAGTTTGTAGGGTTCCCAGGGGACTGCCAGAGCAGCACAGTTTTGCGGTGGGGGCTGGTTGGGTCTTCGACACATACTTGTTCGTTCCGATTTTTTGGAGCTGGCTGGCCACTGAGGGCCACAGGCCCCTGGAGACAAAGACCAGCCCTTTTCCCAGGGAAAAGAAAAGGGGCAGCCCAGGTTCCTGATGTCAGTTTTTAGGGTTCCCTTGGGACTGTCAGGGCAGCACTGGTTTGAGGTGGGGGGCAGGCTGGGTCCTGGGGCACATCCTTGTTCGTTTTGATTTTTTGGAGGCAGCCAACAACTCAGGGGCGCAGGCCCCTGGAGACAAAGACCGTCCCTTTTCCCTGGGAAAGAAAAGGGGCCAGCCCAGGTTCCTGATGTCTTTTGGTAGGGTTCCCTTGTCACTGTCAGGGCAGCACAGGTTTGAGGTGGGGGCAGGTTGGGTCTTCGACACATACTTGTTCGTTCCGATTTTTTGGAGCTGGCTGGCCACTGAGGGCCACAGGCCCCTGGAGACAAAGACCAGCCCTTTTCCCAGGGAAAAGAAAAGGGGCAGCCCAGGTTCCTGATGTAAGTTTGTAGGGTTCCCTTGGGACTGTCAGGGCAGCACAGGTTTGAGGGTGGGGGCAGGCTGGGTCTTCAACACATCCTTGATCGTTCCGATTTTTGGAGGCAGCCGGCCACTGAGGCCCATAGGCCACTGGAAAAAAAGACCAGCCCATTTCCCTGGGAAAGAAAAGTGGCCACCCCAGGTTCCTATGCCAGTTTGTAGGGTTCCCTTGTCACTGTCAGGGCAGCACAGGTTTGAGGTGGGGGCATGTGGGGTCTTCGACACATCCTTGATCGTACCGATTTTTTGGAGGTCGCTGGCCACTCAGAGCCACAGGCCCCTGCAGACAAAGACCGGCCATTTTCCCTGGGAAAAGAAAAGGGGCCAGACCAGGTTCCTGATGTCAGTTTGTAGGGTTCCCTTGGGACTGCCAGGGCAGCACAGTTTTGCGGTGGGGGCTGGTTGGGTCTTCGACACATACTTGTTCGTTCCGATTTTTTGGAGCTGGCTGGCCACTGAGGGCCACAGGCCCCTGGAGACAAAGACCAGCCCTTTTCCCAGGGAAAAGAAAAGGGGCAGCCCAGGTTCCTGATGTCAGTTTGTAGGGTTCCCTTGGGACTGTCAGGGCAGCACAGGTTTGCGGTGGGGGCAGGCTGGGTCTTCAACACTTCCTTGATCGTTCCGATTTTTGGAGGTAGCCGGCCACTCAGGGCCATAGGCCCCTTGAAAAAAAGACCAGCCCTTTTCCCTGGAAAGAAAAGTGGCCACCCCAGGTTCCTATGCCAGTTTGTAGGGTTCCCTTGGGACTGTCAGGGCAGCACAGGTTTGAGGTGGGGGCAGGTTGGGTCTTCGACACATCCTTGATCGTTCCGATTTTTTGGAGGCAGCCAACTACTCAGGGCCACAGGCCCCTGGAGACAAAGACCGGCCCTTTTCCCTGGGAAAGAAAAGGGGCCAGCCCAGGTTCCTGATGTCAGTTTGTAGGGTTCCCTTGTTACTGTCAGGGCAGCACAGGTTTGAGGTTGGGGCAGGCTGGGTCTGGGGCACATCCTTGTTCGTTTTGATTTTTTGGAGGCAGCCAACAACTCAGGGGTGCAGGCCCCTGGAGACAAAGACCGTCCCTTTTCCCTGGGAAAGAAAAGGGGCCACCCCAGGTTCCTCATATCAGTTTGTAGGGTTCCCTTGTTACTGTCAGGGCAGCACAGGTTTGAGGTGGGGGCAGGTTGGGTTTGGAGCACATCCTTGTTCATTTTTATTTTTTGGAGGTCGCTGGCCGCTGCGGATAACAGGCCCCCCCGAGAAAAAGTCCGGCCCTTTTCCCTGGGAAAGAAAAGGGGCCAGCCCAGGTTCCTGATGTCAGTTTGTAGGGTTCCCTTGTGACTGTCAGGGCAGCACAGGTTTGAGGTTGGGGCAGGCTGGGTCTGGGGCACATCCTTGTTCGTTTTGATTTTTTGGAGGCAGCCAACAACTCAGGGGCGCAGGCCCCTGGAGACAAAGACCGTCCCTTTTCCCTGGGGAAGAATAGGGGCCACCCCAGGTTCCTGATGTCAGTTTGTAGGGTTCCCCTTGGGACTGTCAGGGCAGCACAGGTTTGAGGTGGGGGCAGGTTGGGTTTGGGGCACATCCTTGTTCATTTTGATTTTTTGGAGGTCGCTGGCCGCTGCGGACAAAAGGCCCCCTGCGACAAAGTCCGGCCCTTTTCCCTGGGAAAGAAAAGAGGCCAGCCCAGGTTCCTGATGTCTTTTGGTAGGGTTCCCTTGTCACTGTCACGGCAGCACAGGTTTGAGGTGGGGGGCATGTGGGGTCTTCGACACATCCTTGATCGTACCGATTTTTTGGAGGTCGCTGGCCACTCAGAGCCACAGGCCCCTGGAGACAAAGACCGGCCATTTTCCCTGGGAAAGAAAAGTGGCCAGCCCAGGTTCCTGATGTCAGTTTGTAGGGTTCCCTTAGGACTGTCAGGGCAGCACAGGTTTGAGGTTGGGGCAGGCTGGGTCTGGGGCACATCCTTGTTCGTTCCGATTTTTTGGAGGCAGCCAACAACTCAGGGGTGCAGGCCCCTGGAGACAAAGACCGTCCCTTTTCCCTGGGAAAGAAAAGGGGCCACCCCAGGTTCCTGATGTCAGTTTGTAGGGTTCCCAGGGGACTGCCAGAGCAGCACAGTTTTGCGGTGGGGGCTGGTTGGGTCTTCGACACATACTTGTTTGTTCCGATTTTTTGGCGCTGGCTGGCCACTGAGGGCCACAGGCCCCTGGTGACAAAGACCAGCCCTTTTCCCAGGGAAAAGAAAAGGGGCAGCCCAGGTTCCTGATGTCAGTTTTTAGGGTTCCCTTGGGACTGTCAGGGCAGCACTGGTTTGAGGTGGGGGGCAGGTTTGGTTTGGGGCACATCCTTGATCGTTCCGATTTTTTGGAGGTGGCTGGCCACTAAGGGACCACAGCCCCAGGAGACAAATACCGGCCCTGTTCCCAGGGAAAAGAAAAGGGGCAGCCCAGGTTCCTGATGTCAGTTTGTAGGGTTCCCTTGGGACTGTCAGGGCAGCACAGGTTTGCGGTGGGGGCAGGCTGGGCCTTCAACACATCCTTGATCGTTCCGATTCTTGGAGGTAGCCGGCAACTCAGGGCCATAGGCCCCTGGAAAAAAAAGACCAGCCCTTTTCCCTGGGAAAGAAAAGTGGCCACCCCAGGTTCCTATGCCAGTTTGTAGGGTTCCCTTGGGACTGTCAGGGCAGCACAGGTTTGAGGTGGGGGCAGGTTGGGTCTTCGACACATCCTTGATCGTTCCGATTTTTTGGAGGCAGCCAACTACTCAGGGCCACAGGCCCCTGGAGTCAAAGACCGGCCCTTTTCCCTGGGAAAGAAAAGGGGCCAGCCCAGGTTCCTGATGTCAGTTTGTAGGGTTCCCTTGTGACTGTCAGGGCAGCACAGGTTTGAGGTTGGGGCAGGCTGGGTCTGGGGCACATCCTTGTTCGTTTTGATTTTTTGGAGGCAGCCAACAACTCAGGGGCGCAGGCCCCTGGAGACAAAGACCGTCCCTTTTCCCTGGGGAAGAATAGGGGCCACCCCAGGTTCCTGATGTCAGTTTGTAGGGTTTCCCTTGGGGCTGTCAGGGCAGCACAGGTTTGAGGTGGGGGCAGGTTGGGTTTGGGGCACATCCTTGTTCGTTTTGATTTTTTGGAGGTCGCTGGCCGCTGCGGACAACAGGCCCCCCGAGACAAAGCCTGGCCCTTTTCCCTGGGAAAGAAAAGGGGCCAGCCCAGGTTCCTGATGTCAGTTTGTAGGGTTCCCTTGTGACTGTCAGGGCAGCACAGGTTTGAGGTTGGGGCAGGCTGGGTCTGGGGCACATCCTTGTTCGTTTTGATTTTTTGGAGGCAGCCAACAACTCAGGGGCGCGGGCCCCTGGAGACAAAGACCGTCCCTTTTCCCAGGGAAAGAATAGGGGCCACCCCAGGTTCCTGATGTCAGTTTGTAGGGTTCCCTTGGGACTGTCAGGGCAGCACAGGTTTGAGGTGGGGGCAGGTTGGGTTTGGGGCACATCCTTGTTCATTTTGATTTTTTGGAGGTCGCTGGCCGCTGCGGACAAAAGGCCCCCTGCGACAAAGTCCGGCCCTTTTCCCTGGGAAAGAAAAGAGGCCAGCCCAGTAGGGTTCCCTTGTCACTGTCAGGGCAGCACAGGTTTGAGGTGGGGGCATGTGGAGTCTTCGACACATCCTTGATCGTACCGATTTTTTGGAGGTCGCTGGCCACTCAGAGCCACAGGCCCCTGGAGACAAAGACCGGCCATTTTCCCAGGGAAAAGAAAAGGGGCAGCCCAGGTTCCTGATGTCAGTTTTTAGGGTTCCCTTGGGACTGTCAGGGCAGCACAGTTTTGCGGTGGGGGCTGGTTGGGCCTTCGACACATACTTGTTTGTTCCGATTTTTTGGAGCTGGCTGGCCACTGAGGGCCACAGGCCCAGGAGACAAAGACCAGCCCTTTTCCCAGGGAAAAGAAAAGGGGCAGCCCAGGTTCCTGATGTCAGTTTTTAGGGTTCCCTTGGGACTGTCAGGGCAGCACTGGTTTGAGGTGGGGGCAGGTTTGGTTTGGGGCACATCCTTGATCGTTCCGATTTTTTGGAGGTGGCTGGCCACTAAGGGACCACAGCCCCAGGAGACAAATACCTGCCCTGTTCCCAGGGAAAAGAAAAGGGGCAGCCCAGGTTCCTGATGTCAGTTTGTAGGGTTCCCTTGGGACTGTCAGGGCAGCACAGGTTTGCGGTGGGGGCAGGCTGGGTCTTCAACACATCCTTGATCGTTCCGATTCTTGGAGGTAGCCGGCCACTCAGGGCCATAGGCCCCTGGAAAAAAAGACCAGCCGTTTTCCCTGAGAAAGAAAAGTGGCCACCCCAGGTTCCTATGCCAGTTTGTAGGGTTCCCTTGGGACTGTCAGGGCAGCACAGGTTTGAGGTGGGGGCAGGTTGGGTCTTCGACACATCCTTGATCGTTTGGATTTTTTGGAGGTAGCTGGCCACTCAGGGCCACAGGCCCCTGGAGACAAAGTCCGGCCCTTTTCCGTGGGAAAGAAAAGTGGCCAGCCCAGGTTCTTGATGTCAGTTTGTAGGGTTCCCAGGGGACTGCCAGAGCAGCACAGTTTTGCGGTGGGGGCTGGTTGGGTCTTCGACACATACTTGTTCGTTCCGATTTTTTGGAGCTGGCTGGCCACTGAGGGCCACAGGCCCCTGGAGACAAAGACCAGCCCTTTTCCCAGGGAAAAGAAAAGGGGCAGCCCAGGTTCCTGATGTCAGTTTTTAGGGTTCCCTTGGGACTGTCAGGGCAGCACTGGTTTGAGGTGGGGGCAGGTTTGGTTTGGGGCACATCCTTGATCGTTCCGATTTTTTGGAGGTGGCTGGCCACTAAGGGACCACAGCCCCAGGAGACAAAGACCGGCCCTGTTCCCTGGGAAAGAAAAGGGGCCACCCCAGGTTCCTGATGTCAGTTTGTAGGGTTCCCTTGGGACTGTCAGGGCAGCACAGGTTTGAGTTGGGGGCAGGCTGGGTCTGGGGCACATCCTTGTTCGTTTTGATTTTTTGGAGGCAGCCAACAACTCAGGGGCGCAGGCCCCTGGAGACAAAGACCGTCCCTTTTCCCTGGGAAAGAAAAGGGGCCAGCCCAGGTTCCTGATGTCTTTTGGTAGGGTTCCCTTGTCACTGTCAGGGCAGCACAGGTTTGAGGTGGGGGCAGGTTGGGTCTTCGACACATACTTGTTCGTTCCGATTTTTTGGAGCTGGCTGGCCACTGAGGGCCACAGGCCCCTGGAGACAAAGACCAGCCCTTTTCCCAGGGAAAAGAAAAGGGCAGCCCAGGTTCCTGATGTAAGTTTGTAGGGTTCCCTTGGGACTGTCAGGGCAGCACAGGTTTGAGGTGGGGGCAGGCTGGGTCTTCAACACATCCTTGATCGTTCCGATTTTTGGAGGCAAGCCGGCCACTGAGGCCCATAGGCCACTGGAAAAAAAGACCAGCCCATTTCCCTGGGAAAGAAAAGTGGCCACCCCAGGTTCCTATGCCAGTTTGTAGGGTTCCCTTGGGACTGTCAGGGCAGCACAGGTTTGAGGTGGGGGCATGTGGGGTCTTCGACACATCCTTGATCGTACCGATTTTTTGGAGGTCGCTGGCCACTCAGAGCCACAGGCCCCTGCAGACAAAGACCGGCCATTTTCCCTGGGAAAAGAAAAGGGCCAGACCAGGTTCCTGATGTCAGTTTGTAGGGTTCCCTTGGGACTGCCAGGGCAGCACAGTTTTGCGGTGGGGGCTGGTTGGGTCTTCGACACATACTTGTTCGTTCCGATTTTTTGGAGCTGGCTGGCCACTGAGGGCCACAGGCCCCTGGAGACAAAGACCAGCCCTTTTCCCAGGGAAAAGAAAAAGGGGCAGCCCAGGTTCCTGATGTCAGTTTTTAGGGTTCCCTTGGGACTGTCAGGGCAGCACAGGTTTGAGGTGGGGGCAGGTTGGGTCTTCGACACATCCTTGATCGTTCCGATTTTTTGGAGGCAGCCAACTACTCAGGGCCACAGGCCCCTGGAGTCAAAGACCGGCCCTTTTCCCTGGGAAAGAAAAGGGGCCAGCCCAGGTTCCTGATGTCAGTTTGTAGGGTTCCCTTGTGACTGTCAGGGCAGCACAGGTTTGAGGTTGGGGCAGGCTGGGTCTGGGGCACATCCTTGTTCGTTTTGATTTTTTGGAGGCAGCCAACAACTCAGGGGCGCAGGCCCTGGAGACAAAGACCGTCCCTTTTCCCTGGGGAAGAATAGGGGCCACCCCAGGTTCCTGATGTCAGTTTGTAGGGTTCCCTTGGGGCTGTCAGGGCAGCACAGGTTTGAGGTGGGGCAGGTTGGGTTTGGGGCACATCCTTGTTCGTTTTGATTTTTTGGAGGTCGCTGGCCGCTGCGGACAACAGGCCCCCCGAGACAAAGCCTGGCCCTTTTCCCTGGGAAAGAAAAGGGGCCAGCCCAGGTTCCTGATGTCAGTTTGTAGGGTTCCCTTGTGACTGTCAGGGCAGCACAGGTTTGAGGTTGGGGCAGGCTGGGTCTGGGGCACATCCTTGTTCGTTTTGATTTTTTGGAGGCAGCCAACAACTCAGGGGCGCGGCCCCTGGAGACAAAGACCGTCCCTTTTCCCAGGGAAAGAATAGGGGCCACCCCAGGTTCCTGATGTCAGTTTGTAGGGTTCCCTTGGGACTGTCAGGGCAGCACAGGTTTGAGGTGGGGGCAGGTTGGGTTTGGGGCACATCCTTGTTCATTTTGATTTTTTGGAGGTCGCTGGCCGCTGCGGACAAAAGGCCCCCTGCGACAAAGTCCGGCCCTTTTCCCTGGGAAAGAAAAGAGGCCAGCCCAGGTTCCTGATGTCTTTTGGTAGGGTTCCCTTGTCACTGTCAGGGCAGCACAGGTTTGAGGTGGGGCATGTGGAGTCTTCGACACATCCTTGATCGTACCGATTTTTTGGAGGTCGCTGGCCACTCAGAGCCACAGGCCCCTGGAGACAAAGACCGGCCATTTTCCCAGGGAAAAGAAAAGGGGCAGCCCAGGTTCCTGATGTCAGTTTTTAGGGTTCCCTTGGGACTGTCAGGGCAGCACAGTTTTGCGGTGGGGGCTGGTTGGGCCTTCGACACATACTTGTTTGTTCCGATTTTTTGGAGCTGGCTGGCCACTGAGGGCCACAGGCCCCAGGAGACAAAGACCAGCCCTTTTCCCAGGGAAAAGAAAAGGGGCAGCCCAGGTTCCTGATGTCAGTTTTTAGGGTTCCCTTGGGACTGTCAGGGCAGCACTGGTTTGAGGTGGGGGCAGGTTTGGTTTGGGGCACATCCTTGATCGTTCCGATTTTTTGGAGGTGGCTGGCCACTAAGGGACCACAGCCCCAGGAGACAAATACCTGCCCTGTTCCCAGGGAAAAGAAAAGGGCAGCCCAGGTTCCTGATGTCAGTTTGTAGGGTTCCCTTGGGACTGTCAGGGCAGCACAGGTTTGCGGTGGGGGCAGGCTGGGTCTTCAACACATCCTTGATCGTTCCGATTCTTGGAGGTAGCCGGCCACTCAGGGCCATAGGCCCCTGGAAAAAAAGACCAGCCGTTTTCCCTGAGAAAGAAAAGTGGCCACCCCAGGTTCCTATGCCAGTTTGTAGGGTTCCCTTGGGACTGTCAGGGCAGCACAGGTTTGAGGTGGGGGCAGGTTGGGTCTTCGACACATCCTTGATCGTTTGGATTTTTTGGAGGTAGCTGGCCACTCAGGGCCACAGGCCCCTGGAGACAAAGTCCGGCCCTTTTCCGTGGGAAAGAAAAGTGGCCAGCCCAGGTTCTGATGTCAGTTTGTAGGGTTCCCAGGGGACTGCCAGAGCAGCACA
>NW_027099351.1:0-37174 GCF_031753505.1 Anomalospiza imberbis
GAAAAGGGGCCAGC
Organism: Anomalospiza imberbis; assembly: GCF_031753505.1. Classification (NCBI taxonomy): domain Eukaryota; kingdom Metazoa; phylum Chordata; class Aves; order Passeriformes; family Viduidae; genus Anomalospiza; species Anomalospiza imberbis. Next base: position 15 of record NW_027099351.1, read on the forward strand.
CCGGGTTCCTGATGTCAGTTTGTAGGGTTCCCTTGGGACTGTCAGGGCAGCACAGGTTTGAGGTGGGGGCAGGTTGGGTCTGGTAGATATCCAAGTTCGTTTGGACACTTTGTAGGCAGCAAGCCACAAAGGGCCACAGGCCCCTGGAGACAAATTCTGGCCCTTTTCCTGGGAAAGAAAAGGGGCCTGCCCAGGTTCCTGATGCCAGTTTGTAGGGTTCCCTTGGGACTGTCAGGGCAGCACAGGTTTGAGGTAGGGCAGGTTGGTCTGGTAGATATCCAAGTTCGTTTGGACACTTTGTAGGCAGCCAGCCACAAAGGGCCACAGGCCCCTGGAGACAAATTCTGGCCCTTTTCCCTGGGAAAGAAAAGGGGCCAGCCCAGGTTCCTGATGTCAGTTTGTAGGGTTCCCTTGGGACTGTCAGGGCAGCATAGGTTTGAGGCGCGGGAACGTAGGGTCTTCGACACATCCTCGATCGTTCCGACTTTTTGGGGGCTCCTGGCCGCTCAGAGGCACAGGCCCCTGGAGACAAAGACCGTCCCTTTTCCCTGGGAAAGAAAAGGGGCCAGCCCAGGTTCCTGATGTCAGTTTGTAGGGTTCCCTTGGGACTGTCAGGGCAGCAAAGGTTTGAGGTGAGGGCAGGCTGGGTCTGGGACAAATCCTTGATCGGTCCGATTTTCTGGAGGCAGCCGGCCACTCAGGGCCACAGGCCCCTGGGGACAAAATCCGGCCCTTTTCCTAGGAAAGAAACGTGGCTAGCCCAGCTCCCTGTTGTCACTTTGTAGGGTTCCCTTGGGACTGTGAGGGAAGCACAGGTTTCAGGTGGGGGCAGGTTGGGTCTGGTAGATATCCAAGTTCGTTTGGACACTTTGTAGGCAGCCAGCTACAAAGGGCCACAGGCCCCTGGAGACAAATTCTGGCCCTTTTCCCTGGGAAAGAAAAGGGGCCCGCCCAGGTTCCTGATGTCAGTTTGTAGGGTTCCCTTGGGACTGTCAGGGCAGCATAGGTTTGAGGCGCGGGAACGTAGGGTCTTCGACACATCCTCGATCGTTCCGACATTTTGGGGGCTCCTGGCCGCTCAGAGGCACAGGCCCCTGGAGACAAAGACCGTCCCTTTTCCCTGGGAAAGAAAAGGGGCCAGCACAGGTTCCTGAAGTCAGTTTGTAGGGTTCCCTTGGGACTGTCAGGGCAGCACAGGTTTGAGGTGAGGGCTGGTTGGGTCTTCGACAAATCCTTCATCGTTCCGATTTTCTGGAGTCAGCCGGCCACTCAGGGCCACAGGCCCCTGGAGAAAAAATCCGGCCCTTTTCCTAGGAAAGAAACGTGGCCAGCCCAGGTTCCTGATGTCAGTTTGTAGGGTTCCCTTGAGACTATCAGGACAGCACAGGTTTGAGGTGGGGACAGGTTGGGTCTGGGACACATCCTTGTTCGTTTGGATTTTTTGGAGGTGGCTGGCAACTCAGGGCCACCGGCCCCTGGGGAAAAATCCCGGCTCTTTTCCCTGGGAAAGAAAAGTGGCCAGCCCAGGTCCGTAATGTCCGTTTGTAGGGTTCCCGTGGGTCAGTCAGGGCAGCATTGGTTTGAGGTGCGGGAAGGTTGGGTCTTCGACACATCCTCGATCGTTCCGACTTTTTGGGGGCTCCTGGCCACTCAGAGGCACAGGCCCCTGGAGACAAAGACCGTCCCTTTTCCCTGGGAAAGAAAAGGGGCCAGCCCAGGTTCCTGATGTCAGTTTGTAGGGTTCCCTTGGGACTGTCAGGGCAGCAAAGGTTTGAGGTGAGGGCAGGCTGGGTCTGGGACAAATCCTTGATCGGTCCGATTTTCTGGAGGCAGCTGGCCACTCAGGGCCATTGGCCCCCGGGGGACAAAATCCGGCCCTTTTCCTAGGAAAGAAACGTGGCTAGCCCAGCTCCCTGATGTCAATTTTTAGGGTTCCCTTGGGACTGTAAGGGGAAGCACAGGTTTGAGGTGGGGGCAGGTTGGGTCTGGGACACATCCTTGTTCGTTTGGATTTTTTGGAGGTGGCTGGCCACTCAGAGGCACAGGTCCCTGGAGACAAAGGACCGGCCCTTTTCCCTGGGAAAGAAAAGGGGTCAGGACAGGTTCCTGATGTCAGTTTGTAGGGTTCCCTTGGGACTTTCAGGGCAGCACAGGTTTGAGGTGAGGGCAGTTTGGGTCTTCGGCAAATCCTTGATCGTTCCGGTTTTCTGGAGGCAGCCGGCCACTCAGGGCCACAGGCCCCTGGAGACAAAGCCCGGCTCTTTTCCCTGGGAAAGAAACGTGGCCAGCCCAGGTCCCTGATGTCAGTTTGTAGGGTTCCCTTGGGACAGTCCTGGGCAGCACAGGTTTGAGGTGGGGGCAGCTTGGGTCTTCGACACATCCTTGACCATTCCGATTTTTTGGAGGCAGCCAACCACTCAGGGCCACAGGTCCCTGGAGACAAATTCCGGCCCTTTTCCCTGGGAAAGAAAAGGGGCCAGCCCGGGTTCCTGATGTCAGTTTGTAGGGTTCCCTTGGGACTGTCAGGGCAGCACAGGTTTGAGGTGGGGGCAGGTTGGGTCTGGTAGATATCCAAGTTCGTTTGGACACTTTGTAGGCAGCAAGCCACAAAGGGCCACAGGCCCCTGGAGACAAATTCTGGCCCTTTTCCCTGGGAAAGAAAAGGGACCAGCCCAGGTTCCTGAAATCAGTTTGTAGGGTTCCCTTGGGACTGTCAGGGCAGCACAGGTTTGAGGTGGGGGCAGGTTGGGTCTGGGACAAATCTTTGATCGTTCCGGTTTTCTGGAGGCAGCCGGCCACTCAGGGCCCCAGGCCCCTGGAGACAAAGTCCCGCCCTTTTCCCATGGAAAGAAAAGGGGCCAGCCCAGGTTCCTGATGTCAGTTTGTAGGGTTCCCTTGGGACTGTGAGGACAGCACAGGTTTGAGGTGGGGGCTGGTTGGCTCTGGGAGATATCCTTGCTCGTTCCGATGTTTTGGAGGTGGCTGGCCATTCAGGGCCATAGGCCCCAGGAGAAAAAGATAGGCCCTTTTCCCTGGGAAAGAAAAGGGGCCAGCCCAAGTTCCTGATGTCAGTTTGTAGGGTTCGCTTGGGATGGTCCGGGCAGCACAGGATTGAGGTGGGGGCAGGTTGGGTCTGGGAGATATCCAAGTTCGTTTGGACACTTAGGAGGCAGCCAGCTACAAAGGGCCACAGGCCCCTGGAGACAAATTCTGGCCCTTTTTCCCTGGAAAGAAAAGGGGCCATCCCAGGTTCCTGATGCCAGTTTGTAGGGTTGCCTTTGGACTGTCAGGGCAGCATAGGTTTGAGGTGCGGGCAGGTTGGGTCTTCGACACATCCTCGATCGTTCCGATATTTTGGGGGCTCCTGGCCACTCAGGGCTACAGGGCCCTGGAGACAAAGACCGGCTCTTTACCCTTGGAAAGAAAAGGGGCCAGCCCAGGTTCCTGATGTCAGTTTGTAGGGTTCCCTGGGGCCTGTCAGGGCAGCACAGGTTTCAGGTGGGGGCAGGTTGGGTCTGGGACAAATCCTTGATCATTGCAATTTTTTGGAGGTGACTGGCCATTCAGCGCCACAGGCCCCTGGAGACAAAGACCGGCCCTTTTCCCTGGGAAAGAAAAGGGGCCAGCCCAGGTTCCTGATGTCAGTTTTTTGGGTTCCCTTGGGACTGTCAGGGCAGCACAGGTTTGAGGTGGGGGCAGGTTGGGTCGGGGAGATATCCTCGTTCGTTTGGATTTTTTGGAGGTGGCTGGCAACTCAGGGCCACAGCCCCCTCGGGAAAAATCCCGGCTCTTTTCCCTGGGAAAGAAAAGGGGCCAGCCCAGGTTCCTGATGTCAGTTTGTACGGTTCCCTTGGGACTGTAAGGGCAGCATAGGTTTGAGGTGGGGGGCAGGTTGGGTCTTCGACACATCCTCGATCGTTCCGATTTTTTGGAAGCAGCAAATTACTCAGGGCCACAGGCCCCAGGAAACGAAGACCGGCCCTTTTCCCTGGGAAAGAAAAGGGGCCAGCCCAGGTTCCAGATGTGAGTTTGTAGGGTTCCCTTGGGACTGTCAGGGCAGCACAGGTTTGAGGTGGGGGCTGGTTGGGTCTTCGACAAATCCATCATCGTTCCGATTTTCTGGAGGCAGCCGGCCACTTAGGGCCACAGGCCCCTGGAGACAAAGACCGTCCCTTTTCCCTGGGAAAGAAACGTGGCTAGCACAGGTTCCTGATGTCAGTTTATTGGGTTCCCTTGGGACTGTCAGGACAGCACAGGTTTGAGGTGAGGGCTGGTTGGGTCTTCGACAAATCCTTGATCGGTCCGATTTTCTGTAGGCAGCGCGCCACTCAGGGCCACAGGCCCCTGGGGACAAAATCCGGCCCTTTTCCTAGGAAAGAAACGTGGCTAGCCCAGCTCCCTGTTGTCACTTTGTAGGGTTCCCTTGGGACTGTCAGGGCAGCACAGGTTTCAGGTGGGGGCAGGTTGGGTCTGGTAGATATCCAAGTTCATTTGGACACTTTGTAGGCAGCCAGCTACAAAGGGCCACAGGCCCCTGGAGACAAATTCTGGCCCTTTTCCCTGGGAAAGAAAAGGGGCCCGCCCAGGTTCCTGATGTCAGTTTGTAGGGTTCCCTTGGGACTGTCAGGGCAGCATAGGTTTGAGGCGCGGGAACGTAGGGTCTTCGACACATCCTCGATCGTTCCGACATTTTGGGGGCTCCTGGCCGCTCAGAGGCACAGGCCCCTGGAGACAAAGACCGTCCCTTTTCCCTGGGAAAGAAAAGGGGCCAGCACAGGTTCCTGAAGTCAGTTTGTAGGGTTCCCTTGGGACTGTCAGGGCAGCACAGGTTTGAGGTGAGGGCTGGTTGGGTCTTCGACAAATCCTTCATCGTTCCGATTTTCTGGAGTCAGCCGGCCACTCAGGGCCACAGGCCCCTGGAGAAAAAATCCGGCCCCTTTTCCTAGGAAAGAAACGTGGCCAGCCCAGGTTCCTGATGTCAGTTTGTAGGGTTCCCTTGAGACTATCAGGACAGCACAGGTTTGAGGTGGGGACAGGTTGGGTCTGGGACACATCCTTGTTCGTTTGATTTTTTGGAGGTGGCTGGCAACTCAGGGCCACCGGCCCCTGGGGAAAAATCCCGGCTCTTTTCCCTGGGAAAGAAAAGTGGCCAGCCCAGGTCCGTAATGTCCGTTTGTAGGGTTCCCGTGGGTCAGTCAGGGCAGCATTGGTTTGAGGTGCGGGAAGGTTGGGTCTTCGACACATCCTCGATCGTTCCGACTTTTTGGGGGCTCCTGGCCACTCAGAGGCACAGGCCCCTGGAGACAAAGACCGTCCCTTTTCCCTGGGAAAGAAAAGGGGCCAGCCCAGGTTCCTGATGTCAGTTTGTAGGGTTCCCTTGGGACTGTCAGGGCAGCAAAGGTTTGAGGTGAGGGCAGGCTGGGTCTGGGACAAATCCTTGATCGGTCCGATTTTCTGGAGGCAGCTGGCCACTCAGGGCCATTGGCCCCGGGGGACAAAATCCGGCCCTTTTCCTAGGAAAGAAACGTGGCTAGCCCAGCTCCCTGATGTCAATTTTTAGGGTTCCCTTGGGACTGTAAGGGAAGCACAGGTTTGAGGTGGGGGCAGGTTGGGTCTGGGACACATCCTTGTTCGTTTGGATTTTTTGGAGGTGGCTGGCCACTCAGAGGCACAGGTCCCTGGAGACAAAGACCCGGCCCTTTTCCCTGGGAAAGAAAAGGGGTCAGGACAGGTTCCTGATGTCAGTTTGTAGGGTTCCCTTGGGACTGTCAGGGCAGCACAGGTTTGAGGTGAGGGCAGTTTGGGTCTTCGGCAAATCCTTGATCGTTCCGGTTTTCTGGAGGCAGCCGGCCACTCAGGGCCACAGGCCCCTGGAGACAAAGCCCGGCTCTTTTCCCTGGGAAAGAAACGTGGCCAGCCCAGGTCCCTGATGTCAGTTTGTAGGGTTCCCTTGGGACAGTCTGGGCAGCACAGGTTTGAGGTGGGGGCAGCTTGGGTCTTCGACACATCCTTGACCATTCCGATTTTTTGGAGGCAGCCAACCACTCAGGGCCACAGGTCCCTGGAGACAAATTCCGCCCTTTTCCCTGGGAAAGAAAAGGGGCCAGCCCGGGTTCCTGATGTCAGTTTGTAGGGTTCCCTTGGGACTGTCAGGGCAGCACAGGTTTGAGGTGGGGGCAGGTTGGGTCTGGTAGATATCCAAGTTCGTTTGGACACTTTGTAGGCAGCAAGCCACAAAGGGCCACAGGCCCCTGGAGACAAATTCTGGCCCTTTTCCCTGGAAAGAAAAGGGGCCTGCCCAGGTTCCTGATGCCAGTTTGTAGGGTTCCCTTGGGACTGTCAGGGCAGCACAGGTTTGAGGTAGGGCAGGTTGGGTCTGGTAGATATCCAAGTTCGTTTGGACACTTTGTAGGCAGCCAGCCACAAAGGGCCACAGGCCCCTGGAGACAAATTCTGGCCCTTTTCCCTGGGAAAGAAAAGGGGCCAGCCCAGGTTCCTGATGTCAGTTTGTAGGGGTTCCCTTGGGACTGTCAGGGCAGCATAGGTTTGAGGCGCGGGAACGTAGGGTCTTCGACACATCCTCGATCGTTCCGACTTTTTGGGGGCTCCTGGCCGCTCAGAGGCACAGGCCCCTGGAGACAAAGACCGTCCCTTTTCCCTGGGAAAGAAAAGGGGCCAGCCCAGGTTCCTGATGTCAGTTTGTAGGGTTCCCTTGGGACTGTCAGGGCAGCAAAGGTTTGAGGTGAGGGCAGGCTGGGTCTGGGACAAATCCTTGATCGGTCCGATTTTCTGGAGGCAGCCGGCCACTCAGGGCCACAGGCCCCTGGGGACAAAATCCGGCCCTTTTCCTAGGAAAGAAACGTGGCTAGCCCAGCTCCCTGTTGTCACTTTGTAGGGTTCCCTTGGGACTGTGAGGGAAGCACAGGTTTCAGGTGGGGGCAGGTTGGGTCTGGTAGATATCCAAGTTCGTTTGGACACTTTGTAGGCAGCCAGCTACAAAGGGCCACAGGCCCCTGGAGACAAATTCTGGCCCTTTTCCCTGGGAAAGAAAAGGGGCCCGCCCAGGTTCCTGATGTCAGTTTGTAGGGTTCCCTTGGGACTGTCAGGGCAGCATAGGTTTGAGGCGCGGGAACGTAGGGTCTTCGACACATCCTCGATCGTTCCGACATTTTGGGGGCTCCTGGCCGCTCAGAGGCACAGGCCCCTGGAGACAAAGACCGTCCCTTTTTCCCTGGGAAAGAAAAGGGGCCAGCACAGGTTCCTGAAGTCAGTTTGTAGGGTTCCCTTGGGACTGTCAGGGGCAGCACAGGTTTGAGGTGAGGGCTGGTTGGGTCTTCGACAAATCCTTCATCGTTCCGATTTTCTGGAGTCAGCCGGCCACTCAGGGCCACAGGCCCCTGGAGAAAAAATCCGGCCCTTTTCCTAGGAAAGAAACGTGGCCAGCCCAGGTTCCTGATGTCAGTTTGTAGGGTTCCCTTGAGACTATCAGGACAGCACAGGTTTGAGGTGGGGACAGGTTGGGTCTGGGACACATCCTTGTTCGTTTGGATTTTTTGGAGGTGGCTGGCAACTCAGGGCCACCGGCCCCTGGGGAAAAATCCCGGCTCTTTTCCCTGGGAAAGAAAAGTGGCCAGCCCAGGTCCGTAATGTCCGTTTGTAGGGTTCCCGTGGGTCAGTCAGGGCAGCATTGGTTTGAGGTGCGGGAAGGTTGGGTCTTCGACACATCCTCGATCGTTCCGACTTTTTGGGGGCTCCTGGCCACTCAGAGGCACAGGCCCCTGGAGACAAAGACCGTCCCTTTTCCCTGGGAAAGAAAAGGGGCCAGCCCAGGTTCCTGATGTCAGTTTGTAGGGTTCCCTTGGGACTGTCAGGGCAGCAAAGGTTTGAGGTGAGGGCAGGCTGGGTCTGGGACAAATCCTTGATCGGTCCGATTTTCTGGAGGCAGCTGGCCACTCAGGGCCATTGGCCCCGGGGGACAAAATCCGGCCCTTTTCCTAGGAAAGAAACGTGGCTAGCCCAGCTCCCTGATGTCAATTTTTAGGGTTCCCTTGGGACTGTAAGGGAAGCACAGGTTTGAGGTGGGGGCAGGTTGGGTCTGGGACACATCCTTGTTCGTTTGGATTTTTTGGAGGTGGCTGGCCACTCAGAGGCACAGGTCCCTGGAGACAAAGACCGGCCCTTTTCCCTGGGAAAGAAAAGGGGTCAGGACAGGTTCCTGATGTCAGTTTGTAGGGTTCCCTTGGGACTTTCAGGGCAGCACAGGTTTGAGGTGAGGGCAGTTTGGGTCTTCGGCAAATCCTTGATCGTTCCGGTTTTCTGGAGGCAGCCGGCCACTCAGGGCCACAGGCCCCTGGAGACAAAGCCCGGCTCTTTTCCCTGGGAAAGAAACGTGGCCAGCCCAGGTCCCTGATGTCAGTTTGTAGGGTTCCCTTGGGACAGTCTGGGCAGCACAGGTTTGAGGTGGGGGCAGCTTGGGTCTTCGACACATCCTTGACCATTCCGATTTTTTGGAGGCAGCCAACCACTCAGGGCCACAGGTCCCTGGAGACAAATTCCGGCCCTTTTCCCTGGGAAAGAAAAGGGGCCAGCCCGGGTTCCTGATGTCAGTTTGTAGGGTTCCCTTGGGACTGTCAGGGCAGCACAGGTTTGAGGTGGGGGCAGGTTGGGTCTGGTAGATATCCAAGTTCGTTTGGACACTTTGTAGGCAGCAAGCCACAAAGGGCCACAGGCCCCTGGAGACAAATTCTGGCCCTTTTCCCTGGGAAAGAAAAGGGGCCTGCCCAGGTTCCTGATGCCAGTTTGTAGGGTTCCCTTGGGACTGTCAGGGCAGCACAGGTTTGAGGTAGGGCAGGTTGGGTCTGGTAGATATCCAAGTTCGTTTGGACACTTTGTAGGCAGCCAGCCACAAAGGGCCACAGGCCCCTGGAGACAAATTCTGGCCCTTTTCCCTGGGAAAGAAAAGGGGCCAGCCCAGGTTCCTGATGTCAGTTTGTAGGGTTCCCTTGGGACTGTCAGGGCAGCATAGGTTTGAGGCGCGGGAACGTAGGGTCTTCGACACATCCTCGATCGTTCCGACTTTTTGGGGGCTCCTGGCCGCTCAGAGGCACAGGCCCCTGGAGACAAAGACCGTCCCTTTTCCCTGGGAAAGAAAAGGGGCCAGCCCAGGTTCCTGATGTCAGTTTGTAGGGTTCCCTTGGGACTGTCAGGGCAGCACAGGTTTGAGGTGAGGGCAGGCTGGGTCTGGGACAAATCCTTGATCGGTCCGATTTTCTGGAGGCAGCCGGCCACTCAGGGCCACAGGCCCCTGGGGACAAAATCCGGCCCTTTTCCTAGGAAAGAAACGTGGCTAGCCCAGCTCCCTGTTGTCACTTTGTAGGGTTCCCTTGGGACTGTGAGGGAAGCACAGGTTTCAGGTGGGGGCAGGTTGGGTCTGGGACACATCCTTTTTCGTTTGGATTTTTTCGAGGTGGCTGGCAACTCAGGGCCACAGGACCCTGGGGACAAATCCCGGCTCTTTTCCCTGGGAAAGAAAAGGGGTCAGCACAGGTTTCCTGATGTCAGTTTGTAGGGTTCCCTTGGGACTATCAGGGAAGCACAGGTTTGAGGTGGGGGCAGGTTGGGTCTGGGACACATCGTTGTTCGTTTTCATTTTTTAGAGGCAGCCAACCACTCAGGGCTACAGGGCCCTGGAGACAAAGACTGGCTCTTTTCCCTGGGAAAGAAAAGTGGCCAGCCCAGGTCCCTAATGTCAGTTTGTGGGGCTCCCTTAGGACTGTCAGGGCAGCACAGGTTTGAGGTGAGGGCAGTTTGGGTCTTCGGCAAATCCTTGATCGTTCCGGTTTTCTGGAGGCAGCCGGCCACTCAGGGCCACAGGCCCCTGGAGACAAAGCCCGGCTCGTTTCCCTGGGAAAGAAACGTGGCCAGCCCAGGTCCCTGATGTCAGTTTGTAGGGTTCCCTTGGGACAGTCTGGGCAGCACAGGTTTGAGGTGGGGGCAGCTTGGGTCTTCGACACATCCTTGACCATTCCGATTTTTTGGAGGCAGCCAACCACTCAGGGCCACAGGTCCCTGGAGACAAATTCCGGCCCTTTTCCCTGGGAAAGAAAAGGGGCCAGCCCGGGTTCCTGATGTCAGTTTGTAGGGTTCCCTTGGGACTGTCAGGGCAGCACAGGTTTGAGGTGGGGGCAGGTTGGGTCTGGTAGATATCCAAGTTCGTTTGGACACTTTGTAGGCAGCAAGCCACAAAGGGCCACAGGCCCCTGGAGACAAATTCTGGCCCTTTTCCCTGGGAAAGAAAAGGGGCCTGCCCAGGTTCCTGATGCCAGTTTGTAGGGTTCCCTTGGGACTGTCAGGGCAGCACAGGTTTGAGGTAGGGCAGGTTGGGTCTGGTAGATATCCAAGTTCGTTTGGACACTTTGTAGGCAGCCAGCCACAAAGGGCCACAGGCCCCTGGAGACAAATTCTGGCCCTTTTCCCTGGGAAAGAAAAGGGGCCAGCCCAGGTTCCTGATGTCAGTTTGTAGGGTTCCCTTGGGACTGTCAGGGCAGCATAGGTTTGAGGCGCGGGAACGTAGGGTCTTCGACACATCCTCGATCGTTCCGACTTTTTGGGGGCTCCTGGCCGCTCAGAGGCACAGGCCCCTGGAGACAAAGACCGTCCCTTTTCCCTGGGAAAGAAAAGGGGCCAGCCCAGGTTCCTGATGTCAGTTTGTAGGGTTCCCTTGGGACTGTCAGGGCAGCAAAGGTTTGAGGTGAGGGCAGGCTGGGTCTGGGACAAATCCTTGATCGGTCCGATTTTCTGGAGGCAGCCGGCCACTCAGGGCCACAGGCCCCTGGGGGACAAAATCCGGCCCTTTTCCTAGGAAAGAAACGTGGCTAGCCCAGCTCCCTGTTGTCACTTTGTAGGGTTCCCTTGGGACTGTGAGGGAAGCACAGGTTTCAGGTGGGGGCAGGTTGGGTCTGGGACACATCCTTTTTCGTTTGGATTTTTTCGAGGTGGCTGGCAACTCAGGGCCACAGGCCCCTGGGGACAAATCCCGGCTCTTTTCCCTGGGAAAGAAAAGTGGCCAGCCCAGGTCCGTAATGTCCGTTTGTAGGGTTCCCTTGGGTCTGTCAGGTCAGCATTGGTTTGAGGTGCGGGAAGGTTGGGTCTTCGACACATCCTCGATCGTTCTGATTTTTTGGAGGTGGCTGGCCACTCAGAGGCACAGGCCCCTGGAGACAAAGACCGGCCCTTTTCCCTGGGAAAGAAAAGGGGTCAGCACAGGTTCCTGATGTCAGTTTGTAGGGTTCCCTTGGGACTGTGAGGACAGCACAGGTTTGAGGTGGGGGCTGGTTGGGTCTGGGGCACATCGTTGTTCGTTTTCATTTTTTAGAGGCAGCCAACCACTCAGGGCTACAGGGCCCTGGAGACAAAGACTGGCTCTTTTCCCTGGGAAAGAAAAGTGGCCAGCCCAGGTCCGTAATGTTAGTTTGTAGGGTTCCCTTGGGAATGTCAGGGCAGCACAGGTTTGAGGTGGGGGCATGTTGGATTTGGGACAAATCCTTGATCGTTTCGATTTTCTGGAGACAGCCGGCCACTCAGGGCCACAGGCCCCTGTAGACAAAGCCCGGCTCTTTTCCCTGGGAAAGAAACGTGGCCAGCCCAGGTCCCTGATGTCAGTTTGTAGGGTTCCCTTGGGACAGTCTGGGCAGCACAGGTTTGAGGTGGGGGCAGCTTGGGTCTTCGACACATCCTTGACCATTCCGATTTTTTGGAGGCAGCCAACCACTCAGGGCCACAGGTCCCTGGAGACAAATTCCGGCCCTTTTCCCTGGGAAAGAAAAGGGGCCAGCCCGGGTTCCTGATGTCAGTTTGTAGGGTTCCCTTGGGACTGTCAGGGCAGCACAGGTTTGAGGTGGGGGCAGGTTGGGTTCGGGAAACATCCTTGTTCGTTTGGATTTTTTCGAGGTGGCTGGCCACTCAGGGCCACAGGCCCCTGGGGAGAAAGACATGCCCATTTCGCTGGGAAAGAAAAGTGGCCAGCCCAGGTTCCTGATGTCAGTTTGTAGGGTTCCCTTGGGAAGTTCAGGGCAGCACAATTTTGAGGTGGGGGCATGTTGGATTTGGGACAAATCCATGATCGTTTCGATTTTCTGGAGACAGCCGGCCACTCAGGGCCACAGGCCCCTGGAGAGAAAGACCGGCCCTTTTCCTAGGAGAGAAACGTGGCTAGCCCAGGCCTCTGATGTCAGTTTGTAGGGTTCCCTTGGGACTGTCAGGGCAGCACAGGTTTGAGGTGGGGGCAGGTTGGGTCTGGTAGATATCCAAGTTCGTTTAGACACTTTGTAGGCAGCCAGCCACAAAGGGCCACAGGCCCCTGGAGACAAATTCTGGCCCTTTTCCCTGGGAAAGAAAAGGGGCCAGCCCAGGTTCCTGATGCCAGTTTGTAGGGTTCCCTTGGGACTGTCAGGGCAGCACAGGTTTGAGGTAGGGCAGGTTGGGTCTGGTAGATATCCAAGTTCGTTTGGACACTTTGTAGGCAGCCAGCCACAAAGGGCCACAGGCCCCTGGAGACAAATTCTGGCCCTTTTCCCTGTGAAAGAAAAGTGGCCAGCCCAGGTTCCTGATGTCAGTTTGTAGGGTTCCCTTGGGACTGTCAGGGCAGCATAGGTTTGAGGCGCGGGAACGTAGGGTCTTCAACACATCCTCGATCGTTCCGACTTTTTGGGGGCTCCTGGCCGCTCAGAGGCACAGGCCCCTGGAGACAAAGACCATCCCTTTTCCCTGGGAAAGAAAAGGGGCCAGCCCAGGTTCCTGATGTCAGTTTGTAGGGTTCCCTTGGGACTGTCAGGGCAGCAAAGGTTTGAGGTGAGGGCAGGCTGGGTCTGGGAGAAATCCTTGATCGGTCCGATTTTCTGGAGGCAGCCGGCCACTCAGGGCCACAGGCCCCTGGGGACAAAATCCGGCCCTTTTCCTAGGAAAGAAACGTGGCTAGCCCAGCTCCCTGATGTCAATTTTTAGGGTTCCCTTGGGACTGTGAGGGAAGCACAGGTTTGAGGTGGGGGCAGGTTGGGTCTGGGACACATCCTTGTTCGTTTGGATTTTTTGGAGGTGGCTGGCAACTCAGGGCCACAGGCCCCTGGGGACAAATCCCGGCTCTTTTCCCTGGGAAAGAAAAGTGGCCAGCCCAGGTCCGTAATGTCCGTTTGTAGGGTTCCCTTGGGTCTGTCAGGTCAGCATTGGTTTGAGGTGCGGGAAGGTTGGGTCTTCGACACATCCTCGATCGTTCTGATTTTTTGGAGGTGGCTGGCCACTCAGAGGCACAGGCCCCTGGAGACAAAGACCGGCCCTTTTCCCTGGGAAAGAAAAGGGGTCAGCACAGGTTCCTGATGTCAGTTTGTAGGGTTCCCTTGGGACTATCAGGGAAGCACAGGTTTGAGGTGGGGGCAGGTTGGGTCTGGGACACATCGTTGTTCGTTTTCATTTTTTAGAGGCAGCCAACCACTCAGGGCTACAGGGCCCTGGAGACAAAGACTGGCTCTTTTCCCTGGGAAAGAAAAGTGGCCAGCCCAGGTCCGTAATGTTAGTTTGTAGGGTTCCCTTGGGAATGTCAGGGCAGCACAGGTTTGAGGTGGGGGCATGTTGGATTTGGGACAAATCCTTGATCGTTTCGATTTTCTGGAGACAGCCGGCCACTCAGGGCCACAGGCCCCTGGAGAGAAAGACCGGCCCTTTTCCTAGGAGAGAAACGTGGCTAGCCCAGGTCCCTGATGTCAGTTTGTAGGGTTCCCTTGGGACTGTCAGGGCAGCACAGGTTTGAGGTGAAGGCTGGTTGGGTCTTCGACAAATCCTTCATCGTTCCGGTTTTCTGGAGGCAGCCGGCCACTCAGGGCCACAGGCCCCTGGAGACAAAGCCTGGCTCTTTTCCCTGGGAAAGAAACGTGGCCAGCCCAGGTCCCTGATGTCAGTTTGTAGGGTTCCCTTGGGACAGTCTGGGCAGCACAGGTTTGAGGTGGGGGCAGCTTGGGTCTTCGACACATCCTTGACCATTCCGATTTTTTGGAGGCAGCCAACCACTCAGGGCCACAGGTCCCTGGAGACAAATTCCGGCCCTTTTCCCTGGGAAAGAAAAGGGGCCAGCCCGGGTTCCTGATGTCAGTTTGTAGGGTTCCCTTGGGACTGTCAGGGCAGCACAGGTTTGAGGTGGGGGCAGGTTGGGTCTGGGACACATCCTTGTTCGTTTGGATTTTTTCGAGGTGGCTGGCCACTCAGGGCCACAGGCCCCTGGGGAGAAAGACATGCCCATTTCGCTGGGAAAGAAAAGGGGCCAGCCCAGGTTCCTGATGTCAGTTTGTAGGGTTCCCTTGGGAATGTCAGGGCAGCACAGGTTTGAGGTGGGGGCATGTTGGATTTGGGACAAATCCTTGATCGTTTCGATTTTCCGGAGACAGCCGGCCACTCAGGGCCACAGGCCCCTGGAGAGAAAGACCGGCCCTTTTCCTAGGAGAGAAACGTGGCTAGCCCAGGTCCCTGATGTCAGTTTGTAGGGTTCCCTTGGGACTGTCAGGGCAGCACAGGTATAGGTGGGGGCACGTTGGGTCTGGTAGATATCCAAGTTCGTTTGGACACTTTGTAGGCAGCCAGCCACAAAGGGCCACAGGCCCCTGGAGACAAATTCTGGCCCTTTTCCCTGGGAAAGAAAAGGGGCCAGCCCAGGTTCCTGATGTCAGTTTGTAGGGTTCCCTTGGGACTGTCAGGGCAGCATAGGTTTGAGGCGCGGGAACGTAGGGTCTTCGACACATCCTCGATCGTTCCGACTTTTTGGGGGCTCCTGGCCGCTCAGAGGCACAGGCCCCTGGAGACAAAGACCGTCCCTTTTCCCTGGGAAAGAAAAGGGGCCAGCACAGGTTCCTGAAGTCAGTTTGTAGGGTTCCCTTGGGACTGTCAGGGCAGCACAGGTTTGAGGTGAGGGCTGGTTGGGTCTTCGACAAATCCTTCATCGTTCCGATTTTCTGGAGGCAGCCGGCCACTCAGGGCCACAGGCCCCTGGAGACAAAATCCGGCCCTTTTCCTAGGAAAGAAACGTGGCCAGCCCAGGTCCCTGTTGTCAGTTTGTAGGGTTCCCTTGAGACTATCAGGACAGCACAGGTTTGAGGTGGGGGCAGGTTGGGTCTGGGACACATCCTTGTTCGTTTGGATTTTTTGGAGGTGGCTGGCAACTCAGGGCCACCGGCCCCTGGGGACAAATCCCGGCTCTTTTCCCTGGGAAAGAAAAGTGGCCAGCCCAGGTCTGTAATGTCCGTTTGTAGGGTTCCCTTGGGACTGTCAGGGCAGCACAGGTTTGAGGTGGGGGCAGGTTGGGTTCGGGAAACATCCTTGTTCGTTTGGATTTTTTCGAGGTGGCTGGCCACTCAGGGCCACAGGCCCCGGGGGAGAAAGACATGCCCATTTCGCTGGGAAAGAAAAGGGGCCAGCCCAGGTTCCTGATATCAGTTTGTAGGGTTCCCTTGGGACTATCAGAAAAGCACAGGTTTGAGGTGGGGGCCGGTTGGGTCTGGGAAACATCGTTGTTCGTTTTCATTTTTTTGAGGCAGCCAACCACTCAGGGCTACAGGGCCCTGGAGACAAAGACCGGCTCTTTTCCCTGGGAAAGAAAAGTGGCCAGCCCAGGTCCCTAATGTCAGTTTGTAGGGTTCCATTAGGACTGTCAGGGCAGCACAGGTTTGAGGTGAGGGCAGTTTGGGTCATCGGCAAATCCTTGATCGTTCCGGTTTTCTGGAGGCAGCCGGCCACTCAGGGCCACAGGCCCCTGGAGACAAAGCCCGGCTCTTTTCCCTGGGAAAGAAACGTGGCCAGCCCAGGTCCCTGATGTCAGTTTGTAGGGTTCCCTTGGGACAGTCTGGGCAGCACAGGTTTGAGGTGGGGGCAGCTTGGGTCTTCGACACATCCTTGACCATTCCGATTTTTTGGAGGCAGCAAACCACTCAGGGCCACAGGTCCCGGGAGACAAATTCCGGCCCTTTTCCCTGGGAAAGAAAAGGGGCCAGCCCGGGTTCCTGATGTCAGTTTGTAGGGTTCCCTTGGGACTGTCAGGGCAGCACAGGTTTGAGGTGGGGGCAGGTTGGGTCTGGGACACATCCTTGTTCTTTTGGATTTTTTCGAGGTGGCTGGCCACTCAGGGCCACAGGCCCCTGGGGAGAAAGACATGCCCATTTCGCTGGGAAAGAAAAGGGGCCAGCCCAGGTTCCTGATGTCAGTTTGTAGGGCTCCCTTGGGAATGTCAGGGCAGCACAGGTTTGAGGTGTAGGCATGTTGGATTTGGGACAAATCCTTGATCGTTTCGATTTTCTGGAGACAGCCGGCCACTCAGGGCCACAGGCCCCTGGAGACAAAATCCGGCCCTTTTCCTAGGAAAGAAACGTGGCCAGCCCAGGTCCCTGTTGTCAGTTTATAGGGTTCCCTTGAGTCTATCAGGACAGCACAGGTTTGAGGTGGGGGCAGGTTGGGTCTGGGACACATCCTTGTTCGTTTGGATTTTTTGGAGGTGGCTGGCAACTCAGGGCCACAGGCCCCTGGGGACAAATCCCGGCTCTTTTCCCTGGGAAAGAAAAGTGGCCAGCCCAGGTCTGTAATGTCCGTTTGTAGGGTTCCCTTGCGTCTGTCAGGGCAGCATTGGTTTGAGGTGCGGGAAGGTTGGGTCTTCGACACATCCTCGATCGTTCCGATTTTTTGGCGGTGGCTAGCCACTCAGAGGCACAGGCCCCGGGAGAAAAAGACCAGCCCTTTTCCCTGGGAAAGAAAAGGGGCCAGCCCAGGTTCCTGATGTCAGTTTGTAGGGTTCCCTTGGGACTGTCAGGGCAGCACAGGTTTGAGGTGAGGGCAGGTTGGGTCTTCGACAAATCCTTGATCGTTCCGGTTTTCTGGAGGCAGCCAGCCACTCAGGGCCACAGGCTCGTGGGGACAAAATCCGGCCCTTTTCCTAGGAAAGAAACGTGACCAGCCCAGCTCCCTGGTGTCAGTGTGTAGGGTTCCCTTGGGACTATCAGGGCAGCACAGGTTTGAGGTGGGGGCAGGTTGGGTCTGGGACACATCCTTGTTCGTTTGGATTTTTGGAGATGGCTGGCCACTCAGGGCCACAGACCCTGGGGAGAAAGACATGCCCATTTCGCTGGGAAAGAAAAGGGGCCAGCCCAGGTCCATAATGTCAGTTTGTAGGGTTCCCTTGGGAATGTCAGGGCAGCACAGGTTTGAGGTGGGGGCGTGTTGGATTTGGGACAAATCCTTGATCGTTTCGATTTTCTGGAGAAAGCAGGCCACCTAGGGCCACAGGCCCCTGGAGAGAAAGACCGGCCCTTTTCCCTGGGAATGAAAAGGGGCTAGCCCAGGTCCCTGATGTCAGTTTGTAGGGTTCCCTTGAAACTGTCAGGGCAGCACAGGTTTGAGGTGGGGGCAGGTTGGGTCTGGTAGATATCCAAGTTCGTTTGGACACTTTGTAGGCAGCCAGCCACAAAGGGCCACAGGCCCCTGGAGACAAATTCTGGCCCTTTTCCTGGGAAAGAAAAGGGGCCAGCACAGGTTCCTGAAGTCAGTTTGTAGGGTTCCCTTGGGTCTGTCAGGGCAGCACAGGTTTGAGGTGGGGGCAGGTTGGGTCTGGTAGATATCCAAGTTCGTTTGGACACTTTGTAGGCAGCCAGCCACAAAGGGCCACAGGCCCCTGGAGACAAATTCTGGCCCTTTTCCCTGGGAAAGAAAAGGGGCCAGCACAGGTTCCTGAAGTCAGTTTGTAGGGTTCCCTTGGGTCTGTCAGGGCAGCACAGGTTTGAGGTGAGGGCTGGTTGGGTCTTCGACAAATCATTCATCGTTCTGATTTTCTGGAGGCAGCCGGCCACTCAGGGCCACAGGCGCCTGGAGACAAAGTCCGGCCCTTTTCCTAGGAAAGAAACGTGGCCAGCCCAGGTCCCTATTGTCAGTTTGTATGGTTCCCTTGGGACTATCAGGGCAGCACAGGCTGTAGGTGGGGGCAGGTTGGGTCTGGGACACATCCTTGTTCGTTTGGATTTTTTGGAGGTGGCTGGCAACTCAGGGCCACAGGCCCCTGGGGACAAATCCCGGCTCTTTTCCCTGGGAAAGAAAAGTGGCCAGCCCAGGTCCGTAATGTCCGTTTGTAGGGTTCCCTTGGGTCTGTCAGGTCAGCATTGGTTTGAGGTGCGGGAAGGTTGGGTCTTCGACACATCCTCGATCGTTCTGATTTTTGGAGGTGGCTGGCCACTCAGAGGCACAGGCCCCTGGAGACAAAGACCGGCCCTTTTCCCTGGAAAGAAAAGGGGTCAGCCCAGGTTCCTGATGTCAGTTTGTAGGGTTCCCTTGGACTGCCAGGGCAGCACAGGTTTGAGGTGGGGGCAGGTTGGATTTGGGACAAATCCTTGATCGTTTCGATTTTCCGGAGACAGCCGGCCACTCAGGGCCACAGGCCCCTGGAGAGAAAGACCGGCCCTTTTCCTAGGAGAGAAACGTGGCTAGCCCAGGTCCCTGATGTCAGTTTGTAGGGTTCCCTTGGGACTGTCAGGGCAGCACAGGTTTGAGGTGGGGGCAGGTTGGGTCTGGTAGATATCCAAGTTCGTTTGGACACTTTGTAGGCAGCCAGCCACAAAGGGCCACAGGCCCCTGGAGAAAAATTCTGGCCCTTTTCCCTGGGAAAGAAAAGGGGCCAGCCCAGGTTCCTGATGCCAGTTTGTAGGGTTCCCTTGGGACTGTCAGGGCAGCATAGGTTTGAGGTGCGGGCAGGTTGGGTCTTCGACACATCCTCGATCGTTCCGATATTTTGGGGGCTCCTGGCCACTCAGAGGCACAGGCCCCTGGAGACAAAGACCGTCCCTTTTCCCTGGGAAAGAAAAGGGGCCACCACAGGTTCCTGAAGTCAGTTTGTAGGGGTCCCTTGAGACTGTCAGGGCAGCACAGGTTTGAGGTGAGGGCTGGTTGGGTCTTCGACAAATCCTTCATCGTTCTGATTTTCTGGAGTCAGCCGGCCACTCAGGGCCACAGGCCCCTGGAGACAAAATCCGTCCCTTTTCCTAGGAAAGAAACGTGGCCAGCCCAGGTCCCTGTTGTCAGTTTGTAGGGTTCCCTTGAGACTATCAGGACAGCACAGGTTTGAGGTGGGGGCAGGTTGGGTCTGGGACACATCCTTGTTCGTTTGGATTTTTTGGAGGTGGCTGGCAACTCAGGGCCACAGGCCCCTGGGGACAAATCCTGGCTCTTTTCCGAGGGAAAGAAAAGTGGCCAGCCCAGGTCCGTAATGTCCGTTTGTAAGGTTCCCGTGGGTCTGTCAGGGCAGCATTGGTTTGAGGTGCGGGAAGGTTGGGTCTTCGACACATCCTCGATCGTTCTGATTTTTTGGAGGTGGCTGGCCACTCAGAGGCACAGGCCCCTGGAGACAAAGACCGGCCCTTTTCCCTGGGAAAGAAAAGGGGTCAGCACAGGTTCCTGATGTCAGTTTGTAGGGTTCCCTTGGGACTATCAGAAAAGCACAGGTTTGAGGTGGGGGCGTGTTGGGTCTGGGGCACATCGTTGTTCGTTTTCATTTTTTAGAGGCAGCCAACCACTCAGGGCTACAAGGCCCTGGAGACAAAGACCGGCTCTTTTCCCTGGGAAAGAAAAGTGGCCAGCCCAGGTCCCTAATGTCAGTTTCTAGGGTTCCATTAGGACTGTCAGGGCAGCACAGGTTTGAGGTGAGGGCAGTTTGGGTCATCGGCAAATCCTTGATCGTTCCGGTTTTCTGGAGGCAGCCGGCCACTCAGGGCCACAGGCCCCTGGAGACAAAGCCCGGCTCTTTTCCCTGGGAAAGAAACGTGGCCAGCCCAGGTCCCTGATGTCAGTTTGTAGGGTTCCCTTGGGACAGTCTGGGCAGCACAGGTTTGAGGTGGGGGCAGCTTGGGTCTTCGACACATCCTTGACCATTCCGATTTTTTGGAGGCAGCCAACCACTCAGGGCCACAGGTCCCGGGAGACAAAGACCGGCCCTTTTCCCTGGGAAAGAAAAGGGGCCAGCCCGGGTTCCTGATGTCAGTTTGTAGGGTTCCCTTGGGACTGTCAGGGCAGCACAGGTTTGAGGTGGGGGCAGGTTGGGTCTGGGACACATCCTTGTTCTTTTGGATTTTATCGAGGTGGCTGGCCACTCAGGGCCACAGGCCCCTGGGGAGAAAGACATGCCCATTTCGCTGGGAAAGAAAAGGGGCCAGCCCAGGTTCCTGATGTCAGTTTGTAGGGTTCCCTTGGGAATGTCAGGGCAGCACAGGTTTGAGGTGGGGGCATGTTGGATTTGGGACAAATCCTTGATCGTTTCGATTTTCTGGAGACAGCCGTCCACTCAGGGCCACAGGCCCCTGGAGACAAAATCCGGCCCTTTTCCTAGGAAAGAAACGTGGCCAGCCCAGGTCCCTGTTGTCAGTTTATAGGGTTCCCTTGAGTCTATCAGGACAGCACAGGTTTGAGGTGGGGGCAGGTTGGGTCTGGGACACATCCTTGTTCGTTTGGATTTTTTGGAGGTGGCTGGCAACTCAGGGCCACAGGCCCCTGGGGACAAATCCCGGCTCTTTTCCCTGGGAAAGAAAAGTGGCCAGCCCAGGTCTGTAATGTCCGTTTGTAGGGTTCCCTTGCGTCTGTCAGGGCAGCATTGGTTTGAGGTGCGGGAAGGTTGGGTCTTCGACACATCCTCGATCGTTCCGATTTTTTGGCGGTGGCTAGCCACTCAGAGGCACAGGCCCCGGGAGAAAAAGACCAGCCCTTTTCCCTGGGAAAGAAAAGGGGCCAGCCCAGGTTCCTGATGTCAGTTTGTAGGGTTCCCTTGGGACTGTCAGGGCAGCACAGGTTTGAGGTGAGGGCAGGTTGGGTCTTCGACAAATCCTTGATCGTTCCGGTTTTCTGGAGGCAGCCAGCCACTCAGGGCCACAGGCTCGTGGGGACAAAATCCGGCCCTTTTCCTAGGAAAGAAACGTGACCAGCCCAGCTCCCTGGTGTCAGTGTGTAGGGTTCCCTTGGGACTATCAGGGCAGCACAGGTTTGAGGTGGGGGCAGGTTGGGTCTGGGACACATCCTTGTTCGTTTGGATTTTTTGGAGATGGCTGGCCACTCAGGGCCACAGACCCTGGGGAGAAAGACATGCCCATTTCGCTGGGAAAGAAAAGGGGCCAGCCCAGGTCCATAATGTCAGTTTGTAGGGTTCCCTTGGGAATGTCAGGGCAGCACAGGTTTGAGGTGGGGGCGTGTTGGATTTGGGACAAATCCTTGATCGTTTCGATTTTCTGGAGAAAGCAGGCCACCTAGGGCCACAGGCCCCTGGAGAGAAAGACCGGCCCTTTTCCCTGGGAATGAAAAGGGGCTAGCCCAGGTCCCTGATGTCAGTTTGTAGGGTTCCCTTGAAACTGTCAGGGCAGCACAGGTTTGAGGTGGGGGCAGGTTGGGTCTGGTAGATATCCAAGTTCGTTTGGACACTTTGTAGGCAGCCAGCCACAAAGGGCCACAGGCCCCTGGAGAGAAAGACCGGCCCTTTTCCCTGGGAAAGAAAAGGGGCCAGCACAGGTTCCTGAAGTCAGTTTGTAGGGTTCCCTTGGCTCTGTCAAGGCAGCACAGGTTTGAGGTGGGGGCAGGTTGGGTCTGGTAGATATCCAAGTTCGTTTGGACACTTTGTAGGCAGCCAGCCACAAAGGGCCACAGGCCCCTGGAGACAAATTCTGGCCCTTTTCCCTGGGAAAGAAAAGGGGCCAGCACAGGTTCCTGAAGTCAGTTTGTAGGGTTCCCTTGGGTCTGTCAGGGCAGCACAGGTTTGAGGTGAGGGCTGGTTGGGTCTTCGACAAATCATTCATCGTTCCGATTTTCTGGAGGCAGCCGGCCACTCAGGGCCACAGGCGCCTGGAGACAAAGTCCGGCCCTTTTCCTAGGAAAGAAACGTGGCCAGCCCAGGTCCCTATTGTCAGTTTGTATGGTTCCCTTGGGACTATCAGGGCAGCACAGGCTGTAGGTGGGGGCAGGTTGGGTCTGGGACACATCCTTGTTCGTTTGGATTTTTTGGAGGTGGCTGGCAACTCAGGGCCACAGGCCCCTGGGGACAAATCCCGGCTCTTTTCCCTGGGAAAGAAAAGTGGCCAGCCCAGGTCCGTAATGTCCGTTTGTAGGGTTCCCTTGGGTCTGTCAGGTCAGCATTGGTTTGAGGTGCGGGAAGGTTGGGTCTTCGACACATCCTCGATCGTTCTGATTTTTTGGAGGTGGCTGGCCACTCAGAGGCACAGGCCCCTGGAGACAAAGACCGGCCCTTTTCCCTGGGAAAGAAAAGGGGTCAGCCCAGGTTCCTGATGTCAGTTTGTAGGGTTCCCTTGGGACTGCCAGGGCAGCACAGGTTTGAGGTGGGGGCAGGTTGGGTCGGGGAGATATCCTTGTTCGTTTGGATTTTTTGGAGGCTACTGGCCAATCAGGGCCACAGGTCCCTGGAGATAAATTCCGGCCCTTTTCCCTGGGAAAGAAAAGGGGCCAGCCCAGGTTCCTGATGTCAGTTTGTTGGGTTCCCTTGGGACTGTCAGGGCAGCACAGGTATAGGTGGGGGCAGGTTGGGTCTTCGGCAAATCCTTGATCGTTCCGGTTTTCTGGAGGCAGCTGGCCACTCAGGGCCACAGGCCCCTGGAGACAAAGCCCGGCTCTTTTCCCTGGGAAAGAAACGTGGCCAGCCCAGGTCCCTGATGTCAGTTTGTAGGGTTCCCTTGGGACAGTCTGGGCAGCACAGGTTTGAGGTGGGGGCAGCTTGGGTCTTCGACACATCCTTGACCATTCCGATTTTTTGGAGGCAGCCAACCACTCAGGGCCACAGGTCCCTGGAGACAAATTCCGGCCCTTTTCCCTGGGAAAGAAAAGGGGCCAGCCCGGGTTCCTGATGTCAGTTTGTAGGGTTCCCTTGGGACTGTCAGGGCAGCACAGGTTTGAGGTGGGGGCAGGTTGGGTTCGGGAAACATCCTTGTTCGTTTGGATTTTTTCGAGGTGGCTGGCCACTCAGGGCCACAGGCCCCGGGGGAGAAAGACATGCCCATTTCGCTGGGAAAGAAAAGTGGCCAGCCCAGGTTCCTGATGTCAGTTTTTAGGGTTCCCTTGGGAATGTCAGGGCAGCACAGGTTTGAGGTGGGGGCATGTTGGATTTGGGACAAATCCTTGATCGTTTCGATTTTCTGGAGACAGCCGGCCACTCAGGGCCACAGGCCCCTGGAGAGAAAGACCGGCCCTTTTCCTAGGAGAGAAACGTGGCTAGCCCAGGTCTCTGATGTCAGTTTGTAGGGTTCCCTTGGGACTGTCAGGGCAGCACAGGTTTGAGGTGGGGGCAGGTTGGGTCTGGTAGATATCCAAGTTCGTTTGGACACTTTGTAGGCAGCCAGCCACAAAGGGCCACAGGCCCCTGGAGACAAATTCTGGCCCTTTTCCCTGGGAAAGAAAAGGGGCCAGCCCAGGTTCCTGATGTCAGTTTGTAGGGTTCCCTTGGGACTGTCAGGGCAGCATAGGTTTGAGGTGGGGGCAGGTTGGGTCTGGGACACATCCTTGTTCGTTTGGATTTTTTCGAGGTGGCTGGCCACTCAGGGCCACAGGCCCCTGGGGAGAAAGACATGCCCATTTCGCTGGGAAAGAAAAGGGGCCAGCCCTAGTTCCTGATGTCAGTTTTTAGGGTTCCCTTGGGAATGTCAGGGCAGCACAGGTTTGAGGTGGGGGCATGTTGGATTTTGGACAAATCCTTGATCGTTTCGATTTTCTGGAGACAGCCGGCCACTCAGGGCCACAGGCCCCTGGAGAGAAAGACCGGCCCTTTTCCTAGGAGAGAAACGTGGCTAGCCCAGGTCCCTGATGTCAGTTTGTAGGGTTCCCTTGGGACTGTCAGGGCAGCACAGGTATAGGTGGGGGCACGTTGGGTCTGGTAGATATCCAAGTTCGTTTGGACACTTTGTAGGCAGCCAGCCACAAAGGGCCACAGGCCCCTGGAGACAAATTCTGGCCCTTTTCCCTGGGAAAGAAAAGGGGCCAGCCCAGGTTCCTGATGTCAGTTTGTAGGGTTCCCTTGGGACTGTCAGGGCAGCATAGGTTTGAGGCGCGGGAACGTAGGGTCTTCGACACATCCTCGATCGTTCCGACTTTTTGGGGGCTCCTGGCCGCTCAGAGGCACAGGCCCCTGGAGACAAAGACCGTCCCTTTTCCCTGGGAAAGAAAAGGGGCCAGCACAGGTTCCTGAAGTCAGTTTGTAGGGTTCCCTTGGGACTGTCAGGGCAGCACAGGTTTGAGGTGAGGGCTGGTTGGGTCTTCGACAAATCCTTCATCGTTCCGATTTTCTGGAGGCAGCCGGCCACTCAGGGCCACAGGCCCCTGGGGACAAAATCCGGCCCTTTGCCTAGGAAAGAAACGTGGCTAGCCCAGCTCCCTGATGTCAATTTTTAGGGTTCCCTTGGGACTGTGAGGGAAGCACAGGTTTGAGGTGGGGGCAGGTTGGGTCTGGGACACATCCTTGTTCGTTTGGATTTTTTGGAGGTGGCTGGCAACTCAGGGCCACAGGCCCCTGGGGACAAATCCCGGCTCTTTTCCCTGGGAAAGAAAAGTGGCCAGCCCAGGTCCGTAATGTCCGTTTGTAGGGTTCCCTTGGGTCTGTCAGGTCAGCATTGGTTTGAGGTGCGGGAAGGTTGGGTCTTCGACACATCCTCGATCGTTCTGATTTTTTGGAGGTGGCTGGCCACTCAGAGGCACAGGCCCCTGGAGACAAAGACCGGCCCTTTTCCCTGGGAAAGAAAAGGGGTCAGCACAGGTTCCTGATGTCAGTTTGTAGGGTTCCCTTGGGACTATCAGAAAAGCACAGGTTTGAGGTGGGGGCGTGTTGGGTCTGGGGCACATCGTTGTTCGTTTTCATTTTTTAGAGGCAGCCAACCACTCAGGGCTACAGGGCCCTGGAGACAAAGACCGGCTCTTTTCCCTGGGAAAGAAAAGTGGCCAGCCCAGGTCCCTAATGTCAGTTTCTAGGGTTCCCTTGGGACAGTCTGGGCAGCAAAGGTTTGAGGTGAGGGCAGTTTGGGTCATCGGCAAATCCTTGATCGTTCCGGTTTTCTGGAGGCAGCCGGCCACTCAGGGCCACAGGCCCCTGGAGACAAAGCCCGGCTCTTTTCCCTGGGAAAGAAACGTGGCCAGCCCAGGTCCCTGATGTCAGTTTGTAGGTTCCCTTGGGACAGTCTGGGCAGCACAGGTTTGAGGTGGGGGCAGCTTGGGTCTTCGACACATCCTTGACCATTCCGATTTTTTGGAGGCAGCCAACCACTCAGGGCCACAGGTCCCGGGAGAAAAATTCCGCCCTTTTCCCTGGGAAAGAAAAGGGGCCAGCCCGGGTTCCTGATGTCAGTTTGTAGGGTTCCCTTGGGACTGTCAGGGCAGCACAGGTTTGAGGTGGGGGCATGTTGGATTTGGGACAAATCCTTGATCGTTTCGATTTTCTGGAGACAGCCGGCCACTCAGGGCCACAGGCCCCTGGAGACAAAATCCGGCCCTTTTCCTAGGAAAGAAACGTGGCCAGCCCAGGTCCCTGTTGTCAGTTTACAGGGTTCCCTTGAGTCTATCAGGACAGCACAGGTTTGAGGTGGGGGCAGGTTGGGTCTGGGACACATCCTTGTTCGTTTGGATTTTTTGGAGGTGGCTGGCAACTCAGGGCCACCGGCCCCTGGGGACAAATCCCGGCTCTTTTCCCTGGGAAAAAAAAGTGGCCAGCCCAGGTCTGTAATGTCCGTTTGTAGGGTTCCCTTGGGTCTGTCAGGGCAGCATTGGTTTGAGGTGCGGGAAGGTTGGGTCTTCGACACATCCTCGATCGTTCCGATTTTTTGGCGGTGGCTAGCCACTCAGAGGCACAGGCCCCGGGAGAAAAAGACCAGCCCTTTTCCCTGGGAAAGAAAAGGGGCCAGCCCAGGTTCCTGATGTCAGTTTGTAGGGTTCCCTTGGGACTGTCAGGGCAGCATAGGTTTGAGGTGAGGGCAGGTTGGGTCTTCGACAAATCCTTGATCGTTCCGGTTTTCTGGAGGCAGCCAGCCACTCAGGGCCACAGGCTCGTGGGGACAAAATCCGGCCCTTTTCCTAGGAAAGAAACGTGACCAGCCCAGCTCCCTGGTGTCAGTGTGTAGGGTTCCCTTGGGACTATCAGGGCAGCACAGGTTTGAGGTGGGGGCAGGTTGGGTCTGGGACACATCCTTTCTCGTTTGGATTTTTTGGAGATGGCTGGCCACTCAGGGCCACAGGCCCTGGGGAGAAAGACATGCCCATTTCGCTGGGAAAGAAAAGGGGCCAGCCCAGGTCCATAATGTCAGTTTGTAGGGTTCCCTTGGGAATGTCAGGGCAGCACAGGTTTGAGGTGGGGGCATGTTGGATTTGGGACAAATCCTTGATCGTTTCCATTTTCTGGAGAAAGCAGGCCACTCAGGGCCACAGGCCCCTGGAGAGAAAGACCGGCCCTTTTCCCTGGGAATGAAAAGGGGCTAGCCCAGGTCCCTGATGTCAGTTTGTAGGGTTCCCTTGAAACTGTCAGGGCAGCACAGGTTTGAGGTGGGGGCAGGTTGGGTCTGGTAGATATCCAAGTTCGTTTGGACACTTTGTAGGCAGCCAGCCACAAAGGACCACAGGCCCCTGGAGACAAATTCTGGCCCTTTTCCCTGGGAAAGAAAAGGGGCCAGCACAGGTTCCTGATGTCAGTTTGTAGGGTTCCCTTGGGACTGTCAGGGCAGCACAGGTTTGAGGTGAGGGCAGTTTGGGTCTTCGGCAAATCCTTCATCGTTCCGGTTTTCTGGAGGCAGCTGGCCACTCAGGGCCACAGGCCCCTGGAGACAAATTCTGGCCCTTTTCCCTGGGAAAGAAACGTGGCCAGCCCAGGTCCCTGATGTCAGTTTGTAGGGTTCCCTTGGGACAGTCTGGGCAGCACAGGTTTGAGGTGGGGGCAGCTTGGGTCTTCGACACATCCTTGACCATTCCGATTTTTTGGAGGCAGCCAACCACTCAGGGCCACAGGTCCCTGGAGACAAATTCCGGCCCTTTTCCCTGGGAAAGAAAAGGGGCCAGCCCGGGTTCCTGATGTCAGTTTGTAGGGTTCCCTTGGGACTGTCAGGGCAGCACAGGTTTGAGGTGGGGGCAGGTTGGGTTCGGGAAACATCCTTGTTCGTTTGGATTTTTTCGAGGTGGCTGGCCACTCAGGGCCACAGGCCCCGGGGGAGAAAGACATGCCCATTTCGCTGGGAAAGAAAAGTGGCCAGCCCAGGTTCCTGATGTCAGTTTGTAGGGTTCCCTTGGGAATGTCAGGGCAGCACAGGTTTGAGGTGGGGGCATGTTGGATTTGGGACAAATCCTTGATCGTTTCGATTTTCTGGAGACAGCCGGCCACTCAGGGCCACAGGCCCCTGGAGAGAAAGACCGGCCCTTTTCCTAGGAGAGAAACGTGGCTAGCCCAGTTCTCTGATGTCAGTTTGTAGGGTTCCCTTGGGACTGTCAGGGCAGCACAGGTTTGAGGTGGGGGCAGGTTGGGTCTGGGACACATCCTTGTTCGTTTGGATTTTTTCGAGGTGGCTGGCCACTCAGGGCCACAGGCCCCTGGGGAGAAAGACATGCCCATTTCGCTGGGAAAGAAAAGGGGCCAGCCCAGGTTCCTGATGTCAGTTTGTAGGGTTCCCTTGGGAATGTCAGGGCAGCACAGGTTTGAGGTGGGGGCATGTTGGATTTGGGACAAATCCTTGATCGTTTCGATTTTCTGGAGACAGCCGGCCACTCAGGGCCACAGGCCCCTGGAGAGAAAGACCGGCCCTTTTCCTAGGAGAGAAACGTGGCTAGCCCAGGTCCCTGATGTCAGTTTGTAGGGTTCCCTTGGGACTGTCAGGGCAGCACAGGTATAGGTGGGGGCACGTTGGGTCTGGTAGATATCCAAGTTCGTTTGGACACTTTGTAGGCAGCCAGCCACAAAGGGCCACAGGCCCCTGGAGACAAATTCTGGCCCTTTTCCCTGGGAAAGAAAAGGGGCCAGCCCAGGTTCCTGATGTCAGTTTGTAGGGTTCCCTTGGGACTGTCAGGGCAGCATAGGTTTGAGGCGCGGGAACGTAGGGTCTTCGACACATCCTCGATCGTTCCGACTTTTTGGGGGCTCCTGGCCGCTCAGAGGCACAGGCCCCTGGAGACAAAGACCGTCCCTTTTCCCTGGGAAAGAAAAGGGGCCAGCACAGGTTCCTGAAGTCAGTTTGTAGGGTTCCCTTGGGACTGTCAGGGCAGCACAGGTTTGAGGTGAGGGCTGGTTGGGTCTTCGACAAATCCTTCATCGTTCCGATTTTCTGGAGTCAGCCGGCCACTCAGGGCCACAGGCCCCTGGAGACAAAATCCGGCCCTTTTCCTAGGAAAGAAACGTGGCCAGCCCAGGTCCCTGTTGTCAGTTTGTAGGGTTCCCTTGAGACTATCAGGACAGCACAGGTTTGAGGTGGGGGCAGGTTGGGTCTGGGACACATCCTTGTTCGTTTGGATTTTTTGGAGGTGGCTGGCAACTCAGGGCCACCGGCACCTGGGGACAAATCCCGGCTCTTTTCCCTGGGAAAGAAAAGTGGCCAGCCCAGGTCTGTAATGTCCGTTTGTAGGGTTCCCGTGGGTCTGTCAGGGCAGCATTGGTTTGAGGTGCGGGAAGGTTGGGTCTTCGACACATCCTCGATCGTTCCGATATTTTGGGGGCTCCTGGCCACTCAGAGGCACAGGCCCCTGGCGACAAAGACCGTCCCTTTTCCCTGGGAAAGAAAAGTGGCCAGCCCAGGTCCGTAATGTCCGTTTGTAGGGTTCCCTTGGGTCTGTCAGGTCAGCATTGGTTTGAGGTGCGGGAAGGTTGGGTCTTCGACACATCCTCGATCGTTCTGATTTTTTGGAGGTGGCTGGCCACTCAGAGGCGCAGGCCCCTGGAGACAAAGACCGGCCCTTTTCCCTGGGAAAGAAAAGGGGTCAGCACAGGTTCCTGATGTCAGTTTGTAGGGTTCCCTTGGGACTATCAGAAAAGCACAGGTTTGAGGTGGGGGCAGGTTGGGTCTGGGACACATCGTTGTTCGTTTTCATTTTTTAGAGGCAGCCAACCACTCAGGGCTACAGGGCCCTGGAGACAAAGACCGGCTCTTTTCCCTGGGAAAGAAAAGTGGCCAGCCCAGGTCCCTAATGTCAGTTTGTGGGGCTCCCTTAGGACTGTCAGGGCAGCACAGGTTTGAGGTGAGGGCAGTTTGGGTCATCGGCAAATCCTTGATCGTTCCGGTTTTCTGGAGGCAGCTGGCCACTCAGGGCCACAGGCCCCTGGAGACAAAGCCCGGCTCTTTTCCCTGGGAAAGAAACGTGGCCAGCCCAGGTCCCTGATGTCAGTTTGTAGGGTTCCCTTGGGACAGTCTGGGCAGCACAGGTTTGAGGTGGGGGCAGCTTGGGTCTTCGACACATCCTTGACCATTCCGATTTTTTGGAGGCAGCCAACCACTCAGGGCCACAGGTCCCTGGAGACAAATTCCGGCCCTTTTCCCTGGGAAAGAAAAGGGGCCAGCCCGGGTTCCTGATGTCAGTTTGTAGGGTTCCCTTGGGACTGTCAGGGCAGCACAGGTTTGAGGTGGGGGCAGGTTGGGTTCGGGAAACATCCTTGTTCGTTTGGATTTTTTCGAGGTGGCTGGCCACTCAGGGCCACAGGCCCCGGGGGAGAAAGACATGCCCATTTCGCTGGGAAAGAAAAGTGGCCAGCCCAGGTTCCTGATGTCAGTTTGTAGGGTTCCCTTGGGAATGTCAGGGCAGCACAGGTTTGAGGTGGGGGCATGTTGGATTTGGGACAAATCCTTGATCGTTTCGATTTTCTGGAGACAGCCGGCCACTCAGGGCCACAGGCCCCTGGAGAGAAAGACCGGCCCTTTTCCTAGGAGAGAAACGTGGCTAGCCCAGGTCTCTGATGTCAGTTTGTAGGGTTCCCTTGGGACTGTCAGGGCAGCACAGGTTTGAGGTGGGGGCAGGTTGGGTCTGGTAGATATCCAAGTTCGTTTGGACACTTTGTAGGCAGCCAGCCACAAAGGGCCACAGGCCCCTGGAGACAAATTCTGGCCCTTTTCCCTGGGAAAGAAAAGGGGCCAGCCCAGGTTCCTGATGTCAGTTTGTAGGGTTCCCTTAGGACTGTCAGGGCAGCATAGGTTTGAGGCGCGGGAACGTAGGGTCTTCGACACATCCTCGATCTTTCCGATTTTTTGGGGGCTCCTGGCCGCTCAGAAGCACAGGCCCCTGGAGACAAAGACCGTCCCTTTTCCCTGGGAAAGAAAAGGGGTCAGCACAGGTTCCTGAAGTCAGTTTGTAGGGTTCCCTTGGGACTGTGAGGGCAGCACAGGTTTGAGGTGAGGGCTGGTTGGGTCTTCGACAAATCCTTCATCGTTCCGATTTTCTGGAGTCAGCCGGCCACTCAGGGCCACAGGCCCCTGGAGACAAAATCCGGCCCTTTTCCTAGGAAAGAAACGTGGCCAGCCCAGGTCCCTGTTGTCAGTTTGTAGGGTTCCCTTGAGACTATCAGGACAGCACAGGTTTGAGGTGGGGGCAGGTTGGGTCTGGGACACATCCGTGTTCGTTTGGATTTTTTGGAGGTGGCTGGCAACTCAGGGCCACAGGCCCCTGGGGACAAATCCCGGCTCTCTTCCCTGGGAAAGAAAAGTGGCCAGCCCAGGTCCGTAATGTCCGTTTGTAGGGTTCCCGTGGGTCTGTCAGGGCAGCATTGGTTTGAGGTGCGGGAAGGTTGGGTCTTCGACACATCCTCGATCGTTCTGATTTTTTGGAGGTGGCTGGCCACTCAGAGGCACAGGCCCCTGGAGACAAAGACCGGCCCTTTTCCCTGGGAAAGAAAAGGGGTCAGCACAGGTTCCTGATGTCAGTTTGTACGGTTCCCTTGGGACTGTGAGGACAGCACAGGTTTGAGGTGGGGGCGTGTTGGGTCCTGGGCACATCGTTGTTCGTTTTCATTTTTTAGAGGCAGCAAACCACTCAGGGCTACAGGGCCCTGGAGACAAAGACCGGCTCTTTTCCCTGGAAAGAAACGTGGCCAGCCCAGGTCCCTGATGTCAGTTTGTAGGGTTCCCTTGTGACAGTCTGGGCAGCACAGGTTTGAGGTGGGGGCAGCTTGGGTCTTCGACACATCCTTGACCATTCTGATTTTTTGGAGGCAGCCAACCACTCAGGGCCACAGGTCCCTGGAGACAAATTCCGGCCCTTTTCCTTGGGAAAGAAAAGGGGCCAGCCCGGGTTCCTGATGTCAGTTTGTAGGGTTCCCTTGGGACTATCAGGGCAGCACAGGTTTGAGGTGGGGGCAGGTTGGGTCTGGGAAACATCCTTGTTCGTTTGGATTTTTTTCGAGGTGGCTGGCCACTCAGGGCCACAGGCCCCTGGGGAGAAAGACATTCCCATTTCGCTGGGAAAGAAAAGGGGCCAGCCCAGGTTCCTGATGCCAGTTTGTAGGGTTCCCTTGGGACTGTCAGGGCAGCATAGGTTTGAGGTGGGGGCAGGTTGGGTCTTCGACACATCCTCGATCGTTCCGATATTTTGGGGGCTCCTGGCCACTCAGAGGCACAGGCCCCTGGAGACAAAGACCGTCCCTTTTCCCTGGGAAAGAAAAGGGGCCAGCACAGGTTCCTGAAGTCAGTTTGTAGGGTTCCCTTGGGACTGTCAGGGCAGCACAGGTTTGAGGTGAGGGCTGGTTGGGTCTTCGACAAATCCTTCATCGTTCTGATTTTCTGGAGTCAGCCGGCCACTCAGGGCCACAGGCCCCTGGAGACAAAATCCGGCCCTTTTCCTAGGAAAGAAACGTGGCCAGCCCAGGTCCCTGTTGTCAGTTTGTAGGGTTCCCTTGGGACTGTGAGGGAAGCACAGGTTTGAGGTGGGGGCAGGTTGGGTCTGGGACACATCCTTGTTCGTTTGGATTTTTTGGAGGTGGCTGGCAACTCAGGGCCACAGGCCCCTGGGGACAAATCCCGGCTCTTTTCCCTGGGAAAGAAAAGTGGCCAGCCCAGGTCCGTAATGTCCGTTTGTAGGGTTCCCTTGGGTCTGTCAGGTCAGCATTGGTTTGAGGTGCGGGAAGGTTGGGTCTTCGACACATCCTCGATCGTTCTGATTTTTTGGAGGTGGCTGGCCACTCAGAGGCACAGGCCCCTGGAGACAAAGACCGGCCCTTTTCCCTGGGAAAGAAAAGGGGTCAGCACAGGTTCCTGATGTCAGTTTGTAGGGTTCCCTTGGGACTATCAGAAAAGCACAGGTTTGAGGTGGGGGCAGGTTGGGTCTGGGAAACATCGTTGTTCGTTTTCATTTTTTAGAGGCAGCCAACCACTCAGGGCTACAGGGCCCTGGAGACAAAGACCGGCTCTTTTCCCTGGGAAAGAAAAGTGGCCAGCCCAGGTCCCTAATATCAGTTTGTAGGGTTCCATTAGGACTGTCAGGGCAGCACAGGTTTGAGGTGAGGGCAGTTTGGGTCATCGGCAAATCCTTGATCGTTCCGGTTTTCTGGAGGCAGCCGGCCACTCAGGGCCACAGGCCCCTGGAGACAAAGCCCGGCTCTTTTCCCTGGGAAAGAAACGTGGCCAGCCCAGGTCCCTGATGTCAGTTTGTAGGGTTCCCTTGGGACAGTCTGGGCAGCACAGGCTGTAGGTGGGGGCAGCTTGGGTCTTCGACACATCCTTGACCATTCCGATTTTTTGGAGGCAGCCAACCACTCAGGGCCACAGGTTCCGGGAGCCAAATTCCGGCCCTTTTCCCTGGGAAAGAAAAGGGGCCAGCCCGGGTTCCTGATGTCAGTTTGTAGGGTTCCCTTGGGACTGTCAGGGCAGCACAGGTTTGAGGTGGGGGCATGTTGGATTTGGGACAAATCCTTGATCGTTTCGATTTTCTGGAGACAGCCGGCCACTCAGGGCCACAGGCCCCTGGAGACAAAATCCGGCCCTTTTCCTAGGAAAGAAAAGTGGACGGACCAGGTTCCAGATTTCAGTTTGTAGGGTTCCCTTGAGTCTATCAGGACAGCACAGGCTTGAGGTGGGGGCAGGTTGGGTCTGGGACACATCCTTGTTCGTTTGGATTTTTGGAGGTGGCTGGCAACTCAGGAACACAGCCCCCTCGGGAAAAATCCCGGCTCTTTTCCCTGGGAAAGAAAAGTGGCCAGCCCAGGTCCGTAATGTCCGTTTGTAGGGTTCCCTTGGGTCTGTCAGGTCAGCATTGGTTTGAGGTGCGGGAAGGTTGGGTCTTCGACAAATCCTTCATCGTTCTGATTTTCTGGAGTCAGCCGGCCACTCAGGGCCACAGGCCCCTGGAGACAAAATCCGGCCCTTTTCCTAGGAAAGAAACGTGGCCAGCCCAGGTCCCTGTTGTCAGTTTATAGGGTTCCCTTGAGTCTATCAGGACAGCACAGGTTTGAGGTGGGGGCAGGTTGGGTCTGGGACACATCCTTGTTCGTTTGGATTTTTTGGAGGTGGCTGGCAACTCAGGGCCACAGGCCCCTGGGGACAAATCCCGGCTCTTTTCCCTGGGAAAGAAAAGTGGCCAGCCCAGGTCCGTAATGTCTGTTTGTAGGGTTCCCTTGGGTCTGTCAGGTCAGCATTGGTTTGAGGTGCGGGAAGGTTGGGTCTTCGACACATCCTCGATCGTTCTGATTTTTTGGAGGTGGCTGGCCACTCAGAGGCACAGGCCCCTGGAGACAAAGACCGTCCCTTTTCCCTGGGAAAGAAAAGGGGTCAGCACAGGTTCCTGATGTCAGTTTGTAGGGTTCCCTTGGGACTGCCAGGGCAGCACAGGTTTGAGGTGGGGGCAGGTTGGGTCGGGGAGATATCCCTGTTCGTTTGGATTTTTTGGAGGCTACTGGCCAATCAGGGCCACCTGTCCCTGGAGATAAATTCCGGCCCTTTTCCCTGGGAAAGAAAAGGGGCCAGCCCAGGTTCCTGATGTCAGTTTGTTGGGTTCCCTTGGGACTGTCAGGGCAGCACAGGTATAGGTGGGGGCAGGTTGGGTCTGGTAGATATCCAAGTTCGTTTGGACACTTTGTAGGCAGCCAGTCACAAAGGGCCACAGGCCCCTGGAGTCAAATTCTGGCCCTTTTCCCTGGGAAAGAAAAGGGGCCAGCCCAGGTTCCTGATGTCAGTTTGTAGGGTTCCCTTGGCACTGTCAGGGCAGCACAGGTTTGAGGTGAGGGCAGGTTGGGTCTTCGACAAATCCTTGATCGTTCCGGTTTTCTGGAGGCAGCCAGCCACTCAGGGCCACAGGCTCCTGGGGACAAAATCCGGCCCTTTTCCTAGGAAAGAAACGTGGCTAGCCCAGCTCCCTGGTGTCAGTGTGTAGGGTTCCCTTGGGACTATCAGGGCAGCACAGGTTTGAGGTGGGGGCAGGTTGGATCTGTGACACATCCTTGTTCGTTTGGATTTTTTGGAGGTGGCTGGCAACTCAGGGCCACAGGCCCCTGGAGACAAATTCGGGCCCTTTTCCCTGGAAAAGTAAAGGGGCTAGCCCAGCTCCCTGATGTCAGTTTGTAGGGTTCCCTTGGGACTGTGAGGACAGCACAGGTTTGAGGTGGGGGCTGGTTGGGTCTGGGGCACATCGTTGTTCGTTTTCATTTTTTGGAGGCGGCCAACCACTCAGGGCTACAGGCCCCTGGAGACAAAGACCGCCCCTTTTCCCTGGGAAAGAAACGTGGCTAGCCCGGGTTCCTGAAGTCAGTTTGTAGGGTTTCCTTGAGACTGTCAGAACAGCACAGGTTTGAGGTGATGGCTGGTTGGGTCTGGGACAAATCCTTCATCGTTGCAGTTTTCTGGAGGCAGCCGGCCACTCAGGGCCACAGGCCTCTGGGGACAAAGTCCCGCACTTTTCCCTGGGAAAGAAAAGGGGCCTGCCCAGGTTCCTGATGTCAGTTTGTAGGGTTCCTTTGGGACTGTCAGGTCAGCACAGGTTTGAGGTGGGGTCTGGTTGGGTCTGGGACAAATCCTTCATCGGAGCGGTTTTCTCGAGGCAGCCGGCCACTCAGGGCCACAGGCCCCTGGGGACAAAGTCCCGCCCTTTTCCCTGGGAAAGAAAAGGGGCCTGCCCAGGTTCCTGATGTCAGTTTGTAGGGTTCCCATGGACTGTCAGGGCAGCACTGGTTTGAAGTGGGGGCAGGTTGCGTCTGGGACACATCCTTGTTCGTTTCGATTTTTTGAATGTGGCCAACCACTCAGGGCCACAGGCCCCTGGAGACAAAGACCGTCTCTTTTCCTAGGAAAGAAACGTGGCAAGCCCAGGTCCCTGTTGTCAATTTGTAGGGTTCCCTTGGGACTGTCAGGGCAGCACAGGTTTGAGGTAGGGGCAGGTTGGGTCGGGGAGATATCCTTGTTCGTTTGGATTTTTTGGAGGCTACTGGCCAATCTGGGCCACTTGTCCCTGGAGATAAATTCTGGCCCTTTTCCCTGGGAAAGAAAAGGGGCCAGCCCAGGTTCCTGATGTCAGTTTTTTGGGTTCCCTTGGGACTGTCAGGGCAGCACAGGTTTGAGGTGGGTGCAGGTTGGGTGTGGGAGATATCCAAGTTTGTTTGGACACTTTGGAGGCAGCCAGCCACAAAGGGCCACAGGCCCCTAGTGACAAATTCTGGCCATTTTCCCTGGGAAAGCAAAGGAGCCAGCCCAGGTTCCTGTTTACAGTTTTTAGGGTTCCTTTTGGACTGTCAGGGCAACATAGGTTTTAGGTGGGGGCAGGTTGGGTCTTCGACACATCCTCGATCGTTCCGATTTTTTAGGGGCTCCTTGCCACTCAGAGGCACAGGTCGCTGGAGACAAAGACCGTCCCTTTTCCCTGGGAAAGAAAAGGAGCCATCACAGCTTCCAGATGTCAGTTTGTAGGGTTCCCTTGGGACTGTGAGGGCAGCACAGGTTTGAGGTGGGGGCAGGTTGGGTCTGGGACATATCTCTGATCGTTTGGCTTTTGAGGAGGCAGCCGACCACTCAGATCCGCAAGCCCCCGGAGAAAAAATCCGGCCCTTTTCCCAGGGAAAGAAAAGTGGCCAGCCCAGGTCCCTGATGTTAGTTTGTAGAGTTCCCTTGGGACTGTCAGGGCAGCACAGGTTTGAGGTGGGGGCAGGTTGTGTCAGGGTGATATCCTTGTTCGTTTGGATTTTTTGGGGGCAGCTGGCCAATCAGGGCCAGCGATCCCTGAAGATAAATTCCGGCCCTTTTCCCTGGGAAAGAAAAGTGGTCAGCCCGGGTTCCTGATGTCAGCTTGTAGGGTTCCCATGGACAGTCAGGGCAGCACAGGTTTGAGGTGGGGGTAGGTTGGGTCATTGAAAAATCCTTGATTATTCCCATTTTCTGGAGGCAGCTGGCCACTCCGGGCCACAGGTCCCTGGAGAAAAAGACCTGCCCTTTTCCCCGGGAAAGAAAAGTGGCCGGCCCTGGTTCCTGAAGTCAGTTTGTAGGGTTCCCTTGGGACTGTCAGGGCAGGACAGGTTTGAGGAGGGGGCAGGTTTCGTCTAGAACACATCCTTGATCGTTCCGATTTTTTGGAGGTCGCTGGCCACTCAGGGCCACAGGCCCCTTGAAACAAAGACCAGCTCTTTACCCTGGGAAAGAAAAGTGGCCAGCCCAGATTCCTGTTGTCAGTTTGTAGGGTTCCCTTTGGACTGTCAGGGCAGCACAGGTTTGAGGATGGGGCAGGTTGGGTCTTCGACACATCCTCGATCGTTCCGATTTTTTGGAGGTTATTGGCCACGCAGGTCCACAGGCCCCTGGAGACAAAGACCGTCCCTTTTCCCTGGGAAAGAAAAGGGGCCATCACAGCTTCCAGATGTCAGTTTTTAGGGTTCCATTGGGACTGTCAGGGTAGCGCAGGTTTGAGGTGGAGGCAGGTTGGGTCTGGGGCACATCCTTTTTCCTTTGGATTTTTTGGAGGTGGCTGGCAACTCAGGGCCAAAGGCCCCTGGAGAAAAAGACATGCCCATTTCACTGGGAAAGAAAAGTGGCCAGCCCAAGTCCCTAATGTCAGTTTGTAAGGGTCCCTTAGGACTGTCAGGGCCGCACAGGTTTGAAGTGGGGGCAGGTTGCGTCTGGGACACATCCTTGCTCGTTTGGATTTTTTGGATGTGGCCAACCACTCAGGGCCACAGGTCCCTGGAGACAAAGCCCGGC